>NC_000071.6:73478284-73698284 GCF_000001635.26 Mus musculus
CAAGAAGGCCTTTAATCCCAGCAGATAGAGGCAAGCCAATCTCTGAGTTCAAGGCCAGCCTGAGACAGAGCAAATTCCAAGAAAAGAATAGTTTTGTTCCAGACCTTTAATCTGGGCCATACCTTCTGCTGGAGGCCTTCAGGGGGACAATGGAAGAAGGAAGGCTCGCTCTTCTTTGCCTGCTTGCACTTACTTGCCAGCACATCTGTTGGAACCTGCTTCTTCAGGATTCTAGCTGATACAGAAGACCAGGTAAAACACCTAGCCTCATGGGACTGAGCAACTGTTAGATTCTTGGACTTACTATTCACAGCTGCTCATTGTTGGGTTAATTTGACTATAGAATGTAAGTCCTTCCAATAATTTCCCTTAATATATAGAGACATTCCATAAGTTCTGTGTCTCTAGAGAACTCTGACTAATACTCTCATCTTAAGATTCTTTTCTGTTTCCAAGTCAGGAAACCAGCCTTACTCGAATTCCTAACAATTATGGGCTCGTGCTTTAGGTTCCTGCAGGTGAAGAGAGTGTAGCTGTGCCTCTGTCCTTGGTACCAAGACAAAAAATGCCCACAAGTGAATCCTTCTTATGGTTCAGAAAATGTTGGTTGAGTTTCTGCTCTCTGCTAGAAATGGTGTTAAGTCATCAAAGATCCAGGTTTTGCGCTAAGGTTCAGGTGGCCACATGGAGGAGATGTTTCCATGGAAACCTCTTGAGAAGGTAAGCCTGGCAAAGAGCATGAGGGCGGGCTGGATCAGAGGGCCAGGCCAGACAAGCTTTGCCTCTTGAGATCCTGGTTGTGACAGAGACCTAATTTGAACCAACGAGAAGCATTTCGGAAGGTCAGGGGCCAGGATAAGGGTGAATGGGTCCAGAGACTAGAGAACTCTCCAGGCAAAGCTGCTGTGTAGTTTGTTCTCTGTGCTTGGAATGCTCTTCTTTCTAATTAGCCTCATCTATTGGTCCTGATGCATGTGACTCCAGTCATCTCCTTGAGGGGAGGGGGGTATTATTTGCTTTCTTGCTGCTGTGACAAACATACCTTGAAAGGGGGCTGGAGAGATGGCTCAGTGGTTAAGAGCACTGATTGCTCTTCCAGAGGTCCTGAGTTCAATTCCTAGCAACCACATGGTGGCTCACAACCATCGATATTGGGATCCAATGTCCTCTTCTGGTTTATCTGAAGAAAGTGACAGTGTACTCATATATATAAAATAAATAAACCTTTTAAAAAAGAAACTATTAAAAAATACCTTGAAGAGAACATCCTAAGAAAAGAAGGGTTTATTATTCAGATTTGAGGGTACTTCATGGTAGAGAGTCAGGATGGCAGGAGACTGAGGTAGCTGGTCACAGTGTGCCCACAGTCAGGGAGAACAGAACTACTGAAGTGTGTGCTTAGCTAAGGGTCTCCTTTAAAAAAAATTTTTTTTAAACTTATTTTTATTGTATGAATGTGTTGTCTCTGTATATGTATGTGTACCACGATCATGCCAGGTGCCCGAGGATGCAGAGGAAGGTGCTGTGTCCCTTTCTTTGTATAGTCTTGGCTGTTCTGTAACTCACTCTGTCCTCGAACTCAGAGAGAGGCTTTGCCTCTGCCTCCTGAGTGCTGGTGCCACCACCACCTTAACCACTGGGCCATTTCTGCAGGCCCTTTATTCTTTTCAAGTAGTCTAGGATCTGAGAGTCCAGGGAATGGTACCACCCACAGTGGGTGGGTCTTCCCCCTTCAATTCCGGTCATCAACATAATCCTCCAAAGGTATGTCCAGAGGCGTAGCTTCCGGATGATTCTCAAGGTGTTGACTCCTGAGTTAGCCATCATGGGATATCCCCTCCTAACACTCTTCTTCCTGACTGGATAACATCTGGAACCTCAGCTGGCCTACTCATGACTTTAGACCAAATTAGAAAAGGGTGATGTGTTTGCCACGATAGAACCAACGTTTGAAAAAGCGGCTGATCTTCCCTAGAGATGAACGTGGCTTCAGAGCGGGGCTCATGGCTTGGTGAGCACAGTCAACGTGGGTTTCGCTTTGCACAGTGCCCAAACTGTACAACTGTTCACAGGAGCTGAACCGCAATTTTGGCTGCACACGCTCTGAAAAACTGCCCCTTCCAGTGCCTAAGACGGCGGCTTTATTTTGCTAGTTAAGGGATGTCTAGTTAAGGATGGTCTCCTCATAAACTCAGAAGCCTCGTAAAAGGAGCCGCTGGGCTGTTCGTCGTTTCTAGAGCGGAGTGCGCTGACACATCAGAAACCCTTGATAAACCATGCTTGTTTCGAGAATGAATGACTGAAGGAGTAAAGAATGTTTCTGTCACCTGCTTTCCCACGACTGCCTTTTCCCTGAGGTGGGAGCTGTAGTCTCTGGCTGCTGTGAACCCAAAGGCAGGGCCTCTATTTTGCCTTTACTATTTTAAAAACTCCAGGGAAGGGAGTTAGTTGATTGGCCCAGCTGAGGTCACATGCTCCTTGGAGTTGGGAGTGGGGCTTCCTGACTGACAAGCTTCATCAAGAGTTTGGTAAATATTGGGGTGCAAAAAGAGGGTGTCCTTCCGAGAAAAAGATGAGATATGCTAAACAGGGACTGTCGTTGTCCCCTGTTTATGCCTCTGCAGGCATTGCTGTAAGCTCCTGGGGTTGCCGTGGGGGTAGTTTTCTGAGCTCACCTCTAACGTGCCACAGCTCCATCGTTCCATCCCCTTTGTCTTGGTTCTGAGGCAAAATTCGGTTTCAGTGTCAGAGAAGACCTGTGGATAAAGCCATGACGCTGGGCAGCCTTGGTCAAGCAAGACCTCATGGAGGTGAGTGAGCGAGGAGGAGACGGACAAAAGGCGTGGGCTGGGGGCTGAAGGAAGTAGGTTGGCTTGTTCCTCCGTCAATTTCTTACCTGATCTCTCTTTTTCCCCCAACTCAGTTTACCCAAGAGCAGCAAGCCTGTCGTCCACAACGGTCTGAGGAAATGAGACATTGGAAAGGCAAGTTTTGACAGGAGCAAATGTATCACAACACCCATCCTTAGTGCGCAGTCTGATTGGTCCGGTCTTTGCTGGGGGGGGGGGGGGGGGCGGAGTCTGATTGGCCCTAAAGTAGATGGATCCCAAGGTCTATGTGGGGAAACCTTCAGATCTAAAGCAAACTACCAGAGATAATGAAGAGTAAAGGTTTACTCGGCCCCTGGCCCCACGGTTCAGATCGGTGACTGGGTAATTTGTTTTGGACCTGTGTTAAGGCTGCACATCATGGCAGGAGCCCACGGCTGTCAGGGAAAGACGCACACTGGAGGGAACTCAAGAGGCAAAGGAGAGGTCGGAGTACCACAGCCCTTGGTACTCTAGGCCATGCCAAGTGGGTCATTGTTCTCCCTCCCCCTTTCTCTGTGACCTAAGCTTTGTGCCTAACTGAGGGCGGCTTATCTTTTAAATCATGGGTTCTGGGGGTAGGGAGCCATTCCAGATCCAAAGGATGGCAGGGAGACTAGGGCAGCAGAAAGAAGTGTCTCCATCTTGTGCTGTTAAGTTACAAGATGCTCTCTTCTGGTGCAGTCCGCCCCAACAGCTTCCTAGGATCATGAAGATCCTATAGCCTTGGATCTTGTTGGCTCCTGCTTCGAGTCTCTAGGCTCCTCCTCTGTGGCTTTCTTTTTGGCTTTTGTTCAAGTCCAGTGTAACTAACTCTCTTCAACCTATAACACAGGTAAGGAACACTGAGGCTTGCCTTCATGAACTAAGGATAGGTCAGCAGTACGGATCATTTTGGGCAAGCCGTTCAACCAGGTCCCTTGGGTATCTGGAAAGGAAGCCAGGAAAGGCAGACGTCTCCCAAGGGGGAAAAGAGGGAGAAGGGAGCACAGCTCTGCCCATGCGCTTCCCCAGACGACAGTGCTGCTTTGGGTCCTGTTCTTCTATTCCCCAAAATGAGATCCTGCTTTAGATTTGTTCCTCTGCTTAACAAGGACAGGAGGAAAGGGATGAAATATCCACACATTGATCTTCCTTCTTCTTGATTTTCTTGTGTTTTGCAAATTGTATCTTGGGTATTCTAAGTTTCTGGGCTAATATCCACTAATCAGTGAGTGCATATCAAGTGACTTCTTTTGTGATTGGGTTACCTCACTCAGGATGATAGCCTCCAGATCCATCCATTTACCCAAGAATTTCATAAATTCATTGTTTTTAATAGCTGAGACCAACTTTCTCCTAATATGCAATGTAGGCTGCCATACCTGACTGTAATGAAGATTCTAAGTATACTTTGCTAAGCTTGCCCTGAGATTTCTAACTCTATGTAGTAGAAGTAATGCCAGATTTCTTTCACAATCTCTCTTACAACACTAGAGGCAATTCTGAATGTCACTGAATAGGAAACATTCTTACTGAATTCCAAGCCCAGGGTTGGCTCAAGGACTACCTAGGGCATTGGTGAAGGCCAGGAAGCAAAGTTCGATTTTGCTTAGGTATTTGGCAAGTCATTGCTTGGAGGCACCTATAATAAAACAATACTGAAAGGAAGCACACAGATCCGCTCACCAACTAAAGCAAGGACATTGGAGCATTCGTTATACAGGATGCCCTGGTTCCAGGAGACTAAGTTTCCATGAACTTTTTGCCTTGCGACTGCGTCCAGGTTTCTAGGCCTGTCACATGAGTCACTACTGGAGTGGATGTAGCATCTGGGCAAGTTACCTTATATCTGTGTGCTTTGGTCTCCTCATTTGTAAAACGGGTTATGCAAAAGAACCTACTAGGATGCTTTAGAGGAGTGCATTAACATGGGGGGTTCAGGACAGTACCTGGCCCAAAGGGAGCGGCAAGTTCAGTAAGATTTCGGTGCTGAAATCTGTTACGTGCAGTATCTCGGGAAGTTTTGCAAAGCTGAAGTTATGGAATGTAAATGGAGGTTCTGGTGTTAGAGCTTCAGAACCAGAAAAGGTGGTAGAGATGGAAGGATAGAAAATACACGGGCCAGTGTGGAGTTCATTACTCAGGGTAAATGACCAGAACTGCAGGCTGGGAGACAGGCAAGCTGGGAGCCCTTGTGGTCCCTTTGGGGGAGGAGCAAGAAGTTGACTTGGGGTCCTGGAGCCAGGGGAGTGAGGAGAGGACATCATCCGATGACCGCGAAGGCATACAGAAGGACCGTGGACAGGGCGCAGAGCCTGGGAGGACAGGGTGGCCTCAGAAGAAGCAGCGCTGGCTTGAGTCCAAGTTGGAGTTGGAAGACAAATCTAGAACTCGATAAAGTCTATTCTTGGCATTTCTGCCCCCCCCCCCCCAAGAAGACGACTGCTCTTGCCCAGTGACCAGGATCATCAGTGAAGGCGCCAGCAGGTGCCCATCAGCCTGAAGCTGCTGTGCTCACTTACCTACCATCTCCTCAGCAAAACTCATATTTGAGCACAGGTGCAGTTTGCAGCCAAGCTTAGAGGAAAACTAAGAGAAAGAAATTAATCCCACCCTGTCAGAATTACAGGTCACCACTAGCTGTGGCCTGAAGCCGTGGGACTTCAAGAAGGCAAAACCTGTCGGCCGGAATGAACGTCTGAACCAGGCATTCTTAGTGGAGGAGGGTGATGGGGATGCCTATGGCTGCGTTTCAGACCTTTGATAGAAAATTATCAATGACTCCCCAGAATGCTAAGGACTGCCCTAAGGAAAATAAAGTAACAAGGAAATATCTGGGTTAGTTGAAGGAAATAAATACGAACTCTGTTGTTCATGATCAGGGCAGCATTTGAGTGTTTGAATGTTCTATACCAGGCTTAGAACCATTGAACTTTCTTGAGTGTGTAAGATACCTTGCTTTTGTCCCATCAGTGTGACACTTGTGGTAGGTTGTGGGTAGCATCCATTAGGGGAGAGTATGTGGTTGGAGGTGTGAAGAGGCTAGGGTAGCTTCAACTCTGTAGGTGAGGCTGGAATCTGCTGAGTCATGGAATTTGGATATTCAGCATGCTAGTCCTTTATAGAGCAGGAAGTTCTTACCCCATAGTGTAGTATCACCAATCAACTGAACATATAGTTCCTGTAGCTCCTGCTCTCCTCTCTCCCCTCCCCCACTTCTCTACTGCAGTCTGCCTTCTCCATCCACTCTCCCAGAATGCTTCACTCTTCCATAATGAGATGCTTGGCTGCCTTGCAGCCACTGAGCACTGGAGATGGATGGGGTCTCCTGTACCGCCCTGAGAGGGATGTTAAAAGACATTGTATTCATGAAAGCAGGAGAAAGGAGGCAGAAGAAACGGAGAGCACGACAACACACAGAAGCCATTGTGCAAGAAGAATGGTTATTCTTTCTGTCCATCTCCGGCTAGCTGCGGTAATTGAAGAAATGCTATGTTCATGAGCGTCAGCACCAAGGTCAGGCATTGTTGAGAATTGGGAAGTTATTCCTTCTGAGATTGAATCACATGCAGCATCATTAGGACTTGATTAGCTCGATGTGGGGCAAAGAGAGAAAATCCAATTCAGAGACGACGTGGTAAGGAATGAATACGTTTTTATTCAAACTCTGTTAATTCCCTAGGCAGGTGTAATTTCCACAAAGTGAAAGGAAGGAAAGGAAAGAAAGGAACAACCCAGCTGAAGCATCTACCAGATCTGCTCTAGAAAAAAATGATTAGTTTTTTCTACCTGATAAGAATTCTTGGAAGTTAGGAATATTAAAAAAAATTCCTTTATTGCTGCTATAGGCAAAGCAAATAAATTCATTGCTAAATGAGACCAAAATGGAAACATGTTGTTAAATCTAATTGGAAAATTCTAAGCTCTGTTTTAAGGGATCCTCCAGATGACTGCTTCATCAAGAAAGAGTCATTTTTGGTTGAAATTATCCCTGAGTTGGGAAGAAGCCAACTCTAAGACAGCAAGCATTAGGCTCATCAGGAAATAGGAAGAGAACCTGGGCAGAGGGAGGTCACATGCTCCTCCTTGCTGCATTCTCCTAGTCCTAGAAGAGGTTCTGTATACTTGACCCTGTTATCCCGAATTATACCCTGGCAAAATTAGTCCTGTTTTTGTAGATAAAGAAACTGAAGCTCAGACAAGTTGGCGCTTTTTTTTTTTCTTTTGTCTGTCTTTTAGACAAACTCTTGCTATGTAGCCTTGACCTTGTCATCCTCCTGCATCAGTCTCCCCGGTACCATTGTACTTGGCTCTCAGATAAGCTTAATGTCTTCATTTGATGATTAGAAATGGTAGGGTCTTTCTTAATCCAGCTTACTTCATACGTGGTACTCAAAATCATTCACTTTCACGTTCAGTCTACCAGATTCAAAGTGTCCTAAGCAGAGCCGGGAAGGTGCCTTGGTGGAAAAGTGTTTGCTGTGGATGCATGAGGCCAGTGAAAAGCTAGGGGCCTTAGTTTAGGCATGAAATCTTAGCACTGGGAAGGTAGAGTCAGGCAGATCCCTGTGGCTTGCTAGTTAGCCGTTCTAGGTGAGCAACAGGTTTAATGGGAGATCCTGTCTCGGACAAAATATTGTGGGGGAACAATTGAGGAAGGCACTTGATAGCACTGTGATCATTGCATATGTGCACCCAAGTATATCTCCCCCATCCCCACATACAGAGTGTTTGACATCAGCAACTGTGACTCTCAGAGAAGAATAATTGTTTCAAAAAAGAGAAACTGTTCATTATGGGGATACAGTATGAGCCTCCATTCATAGAAAATCTAGGATATACTTCAGTTGGCTTAATTTTTTTTTTTTTTTGGATATTAGCTTTCTGTACTCACAGAACTTCTCTGTGTGAATTCCAAATATGAACATGACTTTTTCTTTTGTTATACAAATGTTTGCATGTTCTGTCGGAGTAGGCTGCACTGGTGACTTGTCCTGGCGAGTTTGTTCTTGCATCTCTGTCTCTGCCTTCACTGTTCATTTTAGAAACTAGAAGAGAATGACTCCAAGTGTCCGGGTTAACTTGCTGTTGCTCTTGGAAAGCACTGACCAAAAGCAGCTTGGGGGAGAAAAAGGGTGTCTTTGGTTTCCAGGTTTCAGGCCATTGCCTAGAAAAGCTAAGGTAAGAGTCCAAGGCAGGAACCTTGAGTAGGGATCTGAAGCAGATGACTTAGAGCTCTTGCTGTCCTTTACAACCCAAGAACAGAACATGTGTCAAGGGATAGCTCCGCCCACGGTGGGCTGGGCTCAGCCTCAGCGATCTCGTGGACTGTGCACACAGGCCGATCTGATGGAGGCAAGAACTTAATTACATTGCCCCCTTTCCCAAGTCACTCTAGTATGCATCAAGTTGAGCAAAACCCAACTAGCACAGCGAGTAATTATCAGTGAGGAACTAGTATAGGTAAAAGAAAGAGGTGGTGTGAGAATTAGCATGCAGTGGAATGTGATTGTATTGACAGGGTGGTTGCCATAGCAACAGTCTCACCATTGCTTAGGGGATGGTCACTGAACCTGTGTTCCAGGACTTAGTTAGTCTAAAGGGCTAACCATCATTACGAGATTGAACTACACTGTGCCAAGTATTATAAGCAATTATAGAACCTATTGTTTTCATTATTTTGAAAAAAAAAAAAAAGATGACAGAAGTGTTCCTTAAGCCAAAATGTCCAGTGAGGATTCAACTCAAGAAGGGTCTTAAAATTCTACGTGTTATTAAAAAAAAAATCTTTGGAGGACATGATATAAAGATTTATCATTTACTTTTATTGTGTGTTTGTGTGTGCCTATGTGTATGTGGATGCAGGTGCCCGGGAGGGGCTGAGAATCCCCCGAGCTGAGATAAAAGGCTGGTGTATGCTGTTTGACATGGATGCTAGGAACTGAACGTCAGTTCTCTGCCAAAGGAATGCTCTCTCTTAACCACTGAGACTCTTCTTCAGATTCCCGTTTTGAGGTTATATTACAGATACAGGGGTGGCTAATAAGAAAACAGAAGCACCATTAAAGTGCCCACCCCTCACGACAGCGTTTGGGTTTGTGGGTGCATTAAATGCATTTTAGACTCACAGTCTACTAACATCAACTCCACAAAGTTTGAGGAAATTAACTATTCTTCCTCTATGAATACATTTAAATTTCTATTCATTTTTCATTTCCATATCCCGAATACCTCTTTAACCCGTCTTTTGATAAATTGAGGAGTTTCACATGCTCTCTCTGGAATCAAAGGTTACATGAATTCCAACACGCTATGTTTTCCTTTCTTACTTCAAGCCTTACCAGGGACATATTTATCTACTAATCTAAGCAGGTTCAAGCCTATGTAAGTCTCCAGGGCTATGCTGTTTTCAATTCTGTATCCCAAGCCTAGTGTACATGGGACAAGCAGACATACTGTGATTTGTGATATTGGGAGGAAATGTTTAAACCCCCAAACCTGTGCTATTGTCTCTCTCTCACTAGACTTCCATCAAATTCTCAACTAACAAAATAGGTAAGTCAGGCTCCACTGAACACTCCAAGTGATGGCTGGTCCTGATTGTCAGCTTGCCTATATCTGGAATGAACTATATCCAGAAATGGAGGGCACGCCTGTGATCCAGATCTTGAGGCAGGAAGACACAGGCTTTTGGTCTGGATCTTGAGACATAGTGGCCGAGAAAAGCTTAGGCCCAGACAAGGGAGTACATGCTTTTAATCCCAGGAGACAGATGCAAACAGATCTGTGAGTTCAAGATCAGCCCGAGACAGAGCAAGTTCCAACTAAAGAAAACCTTAGGTTCAGGCATGGTGGTAGAGACCTTTAATCTGGAGGCCTACATAAAGACAATGGAAGAAGGAAGCCTTTTTTATTCTCTCTGCCTGCGTGCACTTACTTGCTAGCACATCAGTTGGAACCAACTTCTTCAGGATTCCAGCTTATACAGAAGACCAGCTGAAACACCTAGCCTTGTGGGACTGAACAACTATTAGATTCTTGGACTTTCCATTAAGAGCTGCCCATTGTTAGCTTAGTTGGGCTGCAGACTGCAAGTCATACCAATAATTCTCACTAAAATATAGACATTCCTGTTCTGTGACTCTAGAGAACCCCAATACACTTTGTGACTTGTTCGTATTGTTAATGTTTTAACCATAACCAAGTGCAATGCTATCCCTTCAAATCTGCCCACCCCTGAGTCTCAAGACATTCACTACCCGCTGCCCCCAGATTTAAATATAAAAGATGGTATTTCAGTAAACATCTCTACAGGGGGACCTTGCTATTTGGGAAAGTTATCGAATGAGAAAAAAAATGGAAATAACATTATTTATTGAATGATTCCTTGAAAAGGCCATATTCCAAATATGAAGAATAGAATTTGTATTAGTGTGGTAGAACTTTTAAGGAGTTGGAGAGAGCACTGTCTCAGGAATCTTGGATTTTCTCATTAGACCAGCGTGGTGATGGAGAGTTGTAGACAAGGAGCCAGAAACTCGAGTTTTTAAATACTGCTTTGTCCTTGGGTAGTTCGATAACTTGGATTAGATGCTTAATTCCTTTGAACTCCCGGTCTCATATTCTTATAATGAGGAAGTTGGATTTGGAATCTCTGAGGTTCCTTTCAGATATAAAATTCCCCAATAGTCGTCACCCACTTCACTCTTAGGAACAGTGAATCAGTGTCCACTGTTGGAAGCCACTGCACTGCACTAAGTGCCGGGGGACTGAAAACAGTCATAACAAGTTCCCTGACCATGAAGATTTATACTCTTATGGATGGTTGAAATGTCTGGATGATATTCACAGAGCATCGTTTAGTTGTTTTATTATTCATGAGACTTGTGCAGTAGTGAGGCTCAGCCGACTAAGAAAGAGTACTTCCTCTCAGTTCTCTAGCTCTAGCGGACTGTGATTGGCCCTGACACCTTGCCTCTGACTGTCCTTGGTGGAGGCCACTATTTGGAACCTACACACTATCCCCCTACCCCGATCTGGGTAAATCTGTATTTTACTTGAAACTGGTCAGACTGAACCTAGTGGAAACAGCTGAGAACCAGCATAGGTTAGAATTCTGTTTATTTATTTATTTATTTTTCCTGGATACTATGTGTCAAGGAAGTGCTGAGAGCAGGGAGAAAGCGAACTGGCAGCAGGTCCTTTAGGTTTAATAGTCTCACAACCATAAAGTTTGCTGCAGATAAATCAATATAGCAGATTAATAACTAATATAAATCACGGGCTTATTTTAATTTACAAGTACCAAGAAGTAAACCTCTTTTCTGTGCAAAATAATATGGGAAACAAAACTCAAACACAACAAATATTATACATAAGAAAGTCTCAGAAACACGAATAAACTGTAGTTCTTACTATATTAGGCTGAAATCAGGAACAGAATAATGAACACAAAAAGACTTTGCCCAGAATAAGCACTTAAAAAAATATAGAAGCTCCCAACCCAGGAGCCTACAAGTACCTTCCTTTGTTTATGAGACTTGGCTAAGACTCTGTCCTGTTAAGGAGACCCAAAAGAATGCTCTATGAAGAGTTCTTGTCTTCAGATGCAATTCTGATATTTTGCAATTTGATGAAGTGAATCATATGCATTTGAATGACAAATATGAAAGATTGCGTTATTGGGATTCAATTTAATTACAGAGAAATAGAGGGCGATGAGATGGAACATATCACAGTAACAAACACAGTGATGTAGATAACAAGGACTGTAAGCTGTTTTGCGCTTGTAACATTTGTCCGGATTTCAGAACTCTACAACTCAAGAGCCTGGGCTGTAGAATTCAGAATCCTAACGCAGGACCCCTTTGTTATCTTTGGTCATATCATCCAGTGCGTGTGGCGGAATCTACAGGCTGTCCAGGCTGTGGTTGGGGCAAGCGAGGTTTGGACATGGAGTGTGTGTTTGCGGTGGGGGCGGGGCGCCCACCCTCGCACATCTCAGCGTTATTGCATTACCTGTGATTGTGGAGAACTGGTTTTCAAGTACTGAAAAACTCCAAGAAACAACAAAAGCAGTATTTAGGACACTTAACAATCACAACCCCATTAACGCTTCCCTCTGCTAAACAGCGGTTTGGCCAGGTTCGACTTATGTTTCTTAGACTTTTATAGTCAGGGGACCTGGCTTATCTTGGTGTCAGGCTGACCCCAGAGCCTAATGTGGCACTAGGTTTTTCTCTCGCTGTCTGGGGACCGCAGAGGTGTCTGACGTTCAATGCCTGAAGCATTCGAAACCTTTGGCGCAAGTAACGCATGACTCTGAATAATTGACTCTGAAAAAGAGGCGCATTTCCAAAGTTGAGGACAGAAAGGTTGTGGCATAAAGGGGAGGAAAGCGGAGATATTTTTCTTCTTCTAATTTTCCGCAATGGGAAACGATTGAGGAGAACCGGCGGGACCCGGGCGCGGGCAGTAGCGGGATCTGGCCGATGGCCTCCCAGGGAACACCAGTCCCTGTGGGCTGGAGCTTGGCTCTAGGTCCCTCAGGCTGCTTTGTTTCGGATGCTTAACCCAGGTTCTCGGCTGGGCTCTCGGTTGGTCTCCCGCTCCAGGATCCGCCCGCCACAGGGCGGGGCTTCAGGGTCAAGGTGGACCAATTCCCCAGTCTCGCCCCTCCACGCGCTTTCGGACCCCTGAATGACTGACAGCCGTTGGGTCCAACCTGCGGCTCCGAACAGTGGCCTCCACCAGGGGCGGTCGGAGGCGAGACGCCGGGGCCAATCACGTTGCAGTCTAGGGGGCGGGGCCTCCTTGCCAGCTGCAGGCGGCGCAACCAGCACTTCTTCGGTCAAATGAGAGCCGAAGAGGGGCGGTCCCCCGGCTGGGGTCTAGCCAATGAGAAGGGCGGGATGGGCGGGCCGGAGAAGAAGCCGGCGGTCCTCTGTTGCGAGCTAAGGTTTGGGGAGTCGGTAGGGGGACCGCGAGTGGAGCGCGGGAGCCCGGGCGGCAGGCGGGTGTGAGCTGCCCGAAAATGCACTCGGATGCTGCAGCTGTCAGTGAGTAGCACAGAGCCAGCGGGCCCGCACACCGCGTCCGCTCCTGCGCTCCCTTCTCCACTTCTCCGGTTCCGATCGCGCTGGAGTCCCTGGCCCGGGAGCGGGTTGAACCCCTCCTGGAGTCCGAGGGCCGTGACGCTGCGGGCGGCTGGGGCGGGGGCAGGGGCGGCGGGGAGGGGGTGGGGACTGGCTGGCTTTCCGCGGTTGGGGGAGGGGGGACATTCTGGAAGGCCGGGGGCCGAGAGTCGGTGGTGCACGGAGGTGGAGACGGCGGCGGGCGCTGGCAGCTGGGGTCGGGGGTGGTACGAGCGGGCAGGGAGAGGGCCTGCGGTCCGAGTACAGGGTGAGGCTTGCGGGGCCCGAGCCGTACGGTCTACCGGGGAAGGCGGGGGAGTGCGAGGGGAGAGGGGGCGGGGACAATGGGAAGGAGGGCTGGGGGCGGGGGCGGGAACAATGGGTGGGGAGCTGGGGCAGCGGCCGGGCCGGTGAGGGGATGGGGGGTGATGTAACGGGGGCCATGGAGTGGGAGACGCCGCGGTGGGATGGGAGAGTTGTGGAGTCCGGTGTGCGGGACGGCGGTCGGGAGTGGGGAGAGGGCTTGGGGGGCAGGTGTTGGGACAGGCGGTCCCCGGAGGAGTGGATGGCGGATAGGACTGCTGTGCAGTTTGGGGGCTGGGACAGGGGTCGGGGAGGGTGTGCGGAGTGAGTTAGGAGGAAGAGTAGGTGGGGAGAAGCGGGGACTGGGAGGGCTGTCATCTTCGGGTACGGTGCTCTTGGGGCGGGGTGGGGAGCGTTGGACTGTCCATTGGGGGAGGCGCCTCCTCCCTGGAGAGGCCCGGTTCCAGCCTAGGAGGGGACCACCATTGAGCCTCGGGGTGCACTGAGGAGAGGGGGCGGGGCCGGGTACCCGGGAGGTGTCCCGAGGCTGGCAGTAGCCTCCGCGTTCGGCGAGCAACGGGGAGCGAGGTCAGCGCGGGCTGGGGTTACAGGACCGGGAGGCCGCTGTCTGCGAGCTGACTCGACCCGCAGGGGTCCTGGAAGCGGGGTGGAGGAATTGGCGTAAGAGGTTGTCGGGGTCCCCGGCGGTCCGTAGGTTTGGCAGTGTGTGACGCAGTTCTCTAATTTCTGGCCATCAGGTGTAGAGGCTGATGCGTCAAGACCTGTTACCTTGTACGGAGGGCCGCTTTGGAGGCATAGCAACGCGCGTGCGAGAAGCTACCTCCGCCCGAAGCACCGGGAGGGTGCTTTAGGGGTTTCCTTTAGGGTCTGGCTCCCCGAGCCGGTGTAAAGGGAAAGGCAGTCTCGTGGAATTCTGGGTCTTGTAGTCCCAGCCGCCCTGGGCCGCGGTTGGATTGGGTGCACGTGGGTAACTGTGGAAACGAGTCCCAGAATTCAGCGCGCCCCTTGGACCCTCCTTGCTTGACTAACTCGTGCTTTATGCCGCGGAGACTCAATGCATTCTCTCCCGGGAGATGCCTGGGTTCCTTGGGACAGTGTCCACCGCAGAGGGAAAGCCCAGGCCAAGCCCTGGCCTTTCTCCAAGATAATTTACCCCTGCATCTGCCTTGGGGAGCGAAAGCTTAGTCTCAAATCATCCTGCACACGTTCGTTTTAAAGCAACGTTTACCATGGAACATTTAGAGCGTGTTCATTGTATGGACGTCTAGAGTGAAGTATATAGCCTTACATAAGTATGGAAACTAAGTAGAGATTCGTAATATCCCTTGTGAAGAAAATACAGATAACTGCACTGGGTATTTCTTGGGCTACTTGGTTTGTCCAAGAGTTAGGGGATTTTTCTTTTGGAAGCGAATCAAGAATGGCAGCTTAGTGGAATTTGGGGTTGAAGTAGTCTCATGCCAGAACCTGCAATGAAATCCTAAAGGTGAGCAAAGGGGAACTGTGATGTCTTAACTTTTATGTAAGTGAAGCGAATGAGGCTGTAAAGTCCTTCCCTTTGGACTATTACAGGTCTTCCTAGTTTGTGGGCATCCTTTGCCAGTTCTCCTTGGTGATCACCCTAAATCAAATGTAGGGACTATAAGATTATTTTTGTGTGGTGTAATGGATACTATGAAACATCCATAATCGCAATGGTTATTGGAGGGGTGTTTTAATAACCCAGCGGTAAACATATTGAGGGCGAGTTTTAATATTTGGAAACGACTTGACACAGTTAAGACAGTACTAAACTTGTCTATGTGTTTGATAATGTTTTTTTAAATTTATTTTTACTATTTTAAGTATATATATATATATATATATATATGTGTGTGTGTGTGTGTGTGTGTGTGTGTATGTGTACATGCATATAGATGCAATGGAGAGCAGATGTGTGTGTGTGTGTGTGTGTATGTGTACATGCATATAGATGCAATGGAGAGCAGATGAAGGGTCCCCTAGAACTGGTGCTTGTGAGCTACTCAACTGAGAGCTAGGAATGGAACTCAGATCCTCTGCAAGAGCAATAAGCACTCCTAATTCTCCAGACCTTACAGGATGGCTTTTGAAATAAGGTCTGAGAAACTTGTGAGAATATGTTTTAGGGAAACAATTTATATCTATCCTGTTTTGACTTACACCTGCAGTAAAATCTCTAAGAACTGTCTTGTATAGAGTATGGACATTTTCCAACAAAGTATTTAATCCAGGATTTGCTGTTGCCGAGTGATTGTGGTGGGGTGGGGTGGGGGGGAGCATGTGCTCTTTAGATCTTCAAGATCTAAAGAAAACATCAGTCTGCATTTCTTCTCCTTTCATTTGTTCTCATCACATCCCGAAGAACAAGTGCCCTTCCTCACACAGTCCTCCAGCTAGTCCATAAGCCCCAAAGCCCTAGGCACTGTCAGCCTGTACTACTCGTCTTTCGACCTTTGCATTTTGGCCCTTGGCTAGGTCTTATATTTTCTTGTGGATTTAGCTATGCATTTAAATAGTTCAGAAAGTTTTATTGAAGATTTTTGACTCTGTATTGGAAGGATTTGGTAGGGGTAGTTGTATAAAGGTCCTCTCAGTATCAACTTATAGAATGAATCTGTCTCTATATGTATGTATATATGTATAGATACATATAAATCTTACATATGTATGTGTATATATGTGTATACACACATACATACATACATACATGGGACTTATACATACACACATATATACATAAGCTGTAGTCTAGCTAATACAACAATGGCTGTCTTATGTATGGAAGGTCCAAGAATCCAGTAATTGTTCAGGCTAGATGCTTCAGCTGGTATGTACTGGAATCCTGAAGAAGTAGGCTCTAATGCCAGTGAAGGAATGGACTTGGTATTGAGGCAAGAGCAAGCAGGCAAAGAACAAAAGCTTCCTTCTTCCATGTCCTTATATTAGGATTCCAGCAGAAGGCTTGGCCTAAATTAGAGGTGTGTCTTCCCACCTCAAAGGTCCAGAATAGAAGTGGATCTTCCCACTTAAAATTAAGCAAAAATCACTCCCCAGTGTGCCACTCAGTTTGGGGGTTTTAGTTAATTCCAGATGTAGTCAAGTTGACAACCGTATAGTCATCACAGTCTTGTCTGTAACTGCCAAAGACGAAAGCTCTCTCCTCTTCTTATTGGGGATTTGTATACAGTGACTTTTTTTTATTCTCCACATTGGCTTAGAGAAGGCCCCTACTTAATGCTTGATGGTATCCCTCCTCCCCGTAACTTCCTTCCTTCTTCCTGTTTTGATGTTTGCATTGCTCTCATCTTAATTATCATCATGGTCATCCTTATAAGTGTAGCTATTAATTAATAGCTAGTAATTCTGCTGACATAGGAGCAAAGTGCAGTCTGTCGGTTGAGGACCTGGTACTTAATAGCCTGGTGACTTTGGTAAGTGTTTATTCCCAGGGACATTTAGACTTGAGGTTGTACCAGGGTACTTCCATGTGTTGGAAATAGGCTGTGTATATGGCCCTAGCTTTGTAGTTAGTCAAGGCAATAGAAAACCCAAGCTAGTTAGTTGATTTAGTTCCTTTGGTTAATGAAGCTGCAGTAATTTTAATCACCTTGGTTGGAACCTTACATACTTCCCATCTTTTTCTGTTTGGAAGTGGAAGGGAGAGTCTGTGTATGCAATACTTATCTTGTTGCTGTGATCAAGTAGCTGACCACAGCAACTTAAAGAAGAAAGGGTTTATTCTGGCTTACAGTTCGAGGATACACTCTGGCAGAGCAGAGAGGATACGCTTTGAGAGTGAGGTGCAGGATTGGGAGGCAGCTGGTTTCACTGTGTCAGTAGGAAGGAAAGAAGCTACTGGCGGCTGGTTACATTGTATCAGTAGGAAGGAAAGAAGCTACTGGAGGCTGGTTACATTGTATCAGTAGGAAGGAGAAATGCTACTGGAGGCTGGTTACATTGTATCAGTAGGAAGGAGAAATGCTACTGGTGGCTGGTTACATTGTGTCAGTAGGAAGGAGAAATGCTACTGGAGGCTGGTTACATTGTGTCAGTAGGAAGGAGAAATGCTACTGGAGGCTGGTTACATTGTGTCAGTAGGAAGGAGAAATGCTACTGGTGGCTGGTTACATTGTGTCAGTAGGAAGGAGAGAGGCTACTGACCCTCTCCCACTTTCTATTTTATAGTTCAGCCAGTGGGAAGGTGCTGCCCACACTTATGGCAGGTGTCCCGTGTGGTCGTCGTCCCCCCCCCCCCCCCCCCGCTGTTAAATCCCCCTGAAAAGTGCTCTCACAGACCCACAGTGTGTCTTTTTCAAGATTGCAAATTCAGGCAAATTGACAAGATAAATGACCACAGGCTGCATCTCTTCCTGTCCCTACAGCTGCCCCCTCTTCCCAACTCATCATTACTATCTTGGGTCTGAGGCAGTGTTTTGTGATAACCAGTGATCCTGTGTGAGGCCTAGCTTGTGCTCCACTGGTCTCTCAGTAGTTGAATCATCTTTGCTTTCAGTATTCCTTCCCTATTTAAAAACCTTGAGGGCTTCCAGGCCTCCTGGTGATATAGGACAGCTTCTGTCATTGAGGCCTGGCTTCTGTCCTTGGAAGGCTCCCTTCTCCCTACCTGTCCTCAGAGCATAAGACAATATCATACTCCCCAAGACCTATCACCAGTGACCTCCAGAGGTTCCATAGTTTTTGCAACCTCCAAGTAACAGTACTAGCTGGGCAGCAAGCATTCAAGATGTCAACCTTTTGGGAACATTTCCTATTCCAGCCATAACATAGCATTATGTAAACATTATGTTTGATATGTTTGATATGGAGAGATTAAATACTACAAGGTATGAGCAAGGTACGCACAAGGGACTAGGAAAAGTCTGTTTGGGACAGAAAGTTAGAGATGGTTGATACTATTTTAATTTTTCTCTTTCTGACTATGGCCATATCCTGGTCCTAAGGTTTTATTTCTTCAGTTAACAATACAGTGAGATAGGAGCTGGTGAGAGGGCCTGGTGGTTAAGAGCACTAGCTGCTCTGGCAGAGAACCTGGGTTTGGTTCCCAGCACCCACACAATGGCGAACCACAGTCTGTAATTCCAGTTTCAGGAGTCTGATACCCTCTCTGGCCTCTGAGGGCATCAATCACACACATGCGCAGACATCCATGCAGGTAAAAATACCAAATGCACATAAACCCAGACAACAGGCCAGTGAGAATGTTGGTACGTTTTCACTTACTATGTTAAACAATGTGTAAGTTAAATCTAACACGGACAGAGGAAAATATGCTGGTTGGGAGCCTGAATTGGTGTTGATTGCTTCCTACAGCTTATTCTTACTGTGAAATTCAGGTCAAAAGTACCTCTTGAGAATTATTATTTTAAGACCATACTTTAGAGAGTGTATCTTAGGAAGAAAAAACACTGAAATGCATTTTAAATAGAATTTCATGCTTTAGTGTCACATGACAGTTTTAGAGCCAGAAACACTCCCTCCCTCCCTTTTTTTTTTCCCTTCTGGAGTTTCAGTGGTCCTGGAGGAAGTGCCTGCTTGTTGAAGTTTGAGTTGCCTTTCTTTTAATTAGAAAATGTTAAACAAGTTATTGTCACCTAGGAAGGCAGGCTGTTGTTTTTGAAACTCCTGAATGTATGGAATAAAATCACCAAATGATAGGAAAAAGACCCCTTCCTCCAGGTAGCATCATCCCTCTGTGTGGGATGGGTTTTGTTCTGTTTTCTGTTTTTGGTAGTCCTTCAGAAATTTCCTTTCCTGATGAGAGTTTAGCAAACCTTTGTCTACTGCTGCCTGTATCAGTAGGGCTTGCCGAGTGTCATCCCAACTGTGCTATCTGGCCTAGGGGATCTCTTCCTTAGCTCAGAAGCACTCCTCCCACCTCCCATCTCTCCTGAAGGTGGAAGCCAGCTAAGGGAAGAAGGCTGTAGCCTGAGGAGAATCACTGTGGTGGGGGCAGCAGCTCTGTTGGTTTTGGAGTTGGAGTTGGTCCAGTCCTGGTTCTGTCTGTGGGGAATCTCGCCATGTGCCTATGGGGAATTTTTTTCTGTTGTGTGGTCGACAGGCCTGGCTTTCTCATCTTCCTAGTGAGTCTAGTGCTATATTTAAAAGAAAAATCAAAACAAAACCAACATGCCACAGTTGGTTTCCAGTGCTGGCAACTAAGAACTCAGACCTAGCCCCTCACTGTCCGTTTACCTGGCAGAGGCTGTTGTGGAGAAGAGCTGCCTTTTTCCTTTTCAGTGTAGCTGTCTGTAGGCTCCACTCAGAGGTGACCAAAAGCCTGACTGAAGGATTCCTGTAATGTCCCTTGTAGGTGGCAGGAGCCAGCCAGCATTGCAGGTACTCCATGCTGGCATCCCTTCTAGGCTCCTCCTAACAGTTACCTGGCAACAGCCAGGTAGGCCTGGCTTGCTATAAAAGAGGCTGTTTGGCCTCGATCTCTCTGCCTCTTCTCTCTTCTCTCTCTGACTCTCTTCCCTCCCTGACTGACCCTTTCTTGCCCCCCTCCCCCACCTCCAAGGGTTCCTGGCCAACCTCTCTCTCCTCTCCCTACCTCTCTGTCTCTGTCTATGCCTCTACTCCCTTCTCAACTCCCCTTCCCATGCCCTTAATAAACTCTATTCTGCACTATACCCATCCTATAGCTGGTTCTTAAGGGGGAAGGGATGTCTCAGTATGGGCCCACAGAGGCCCCCCTCCCACCTCATCATACTGTGCTCTACAAAACATACGGTGGTCTTTTTGTAAAGCACACCACTCAGTCACAGGTAGGCCAGTCAGCTAGCTCTCTGCTGGAGTTGTGTACTCACGTCTCCACAGATAGATAGCCTCTTTTGTCTCTTAAGAAATGCAGTCCAGAGGTGGGATGCTCAGAAGCTAGCCCCTAGCCCCTTGTAGGTTTTTCTTGGGTAGAGCATTTTGTTTAGCCAGAAATAATGTCTGATAGTTCTAAAGCCTTCCAGGCCAACTTTACTGAGGTTATAATTTACATGTTAAAAAATTATAGCCACTTAAATGAATAGACTGGTAAACAAATACCCTGGCAGAGCAACTGCTAAACCAAGATACAACGCATACCCATCATTCTTTAGAGCCTCTCTGTGCCCCGCCCACGAGGCAGCGCTTCCTGAGGATCCCCTCCCCCACATACTTGGCTCTTAAGATGTGTTTATGGCCTTCTTCATGTTAATGGTTAGCTGCTTTTCTTTTCATGAAGATACTACAGCATCACACACTGACCTAAAGGAAACTGTCGATGCTGTGTGGACCCCGTATCTCTTGACTGGTGCTTTTGCCACAGAGAATGATGACGCTAAACGTTTTCTGGTGCAGTGTTTCTGTGGCCCAAAGACATGCCCACCCCAGCGTCTGCTCCATGGATGTGATGGGATGGTGTCTCCCCATGGCTCTGTGACAGTTTGAGAAGTAGGAATGTGCTTGGTCGGGAAAGACCCTTGAGTCAGAATGACTGGATTCACAACCACCCTATGCCATTTATTAGTTGTGAGATTTTCGATGAGTTCCTCAACTATCTTGTGCTCAGAGATTTCATGTTTAAAAGCTACCCTCTCAGGGGCACGGGGCTGCCAGTCACCAGGTGTGAATGGTGAGTACCTAGCATATGCAAGGCCGAGTTCTTCACTGGTCTGGAAATCTTCATTCTGCTGTAGGTGAGAGGCAGATGATAGATAGATAAGTTCCATAGTGATCAGTTCTGTAGAGACAAACAAAGCAGAGGAAGTGTGTGTGTGTGTGTGTGTGTGTGTGTGTGTGCATGCATGTGTGTGTGTGTGTATGTATGTGTGTGTGTGCATGCATGTGTGTGTGTGTGTGGAGGGCAGTTGGATGCTGGTGTGGTCAGGGAAGGCCTGATGGGAGAGACACCAGTGCACAGTCTCTGTGTGCAGGGCAGGCCTGATCTGAGGAACAGCAAGGAGATGGGGATGCAGGGAAGAGAGTTGAGGGGAGACACGGTCCCATGGAACCCGTGGTTGCTGTTGATTTGTAATAGTGGCTCCTTGGTAGGTGTGGCAGCATAGGAGCCATGGAGGGGACGGGCCATTCTGTTATTTGGGCACTCTCACTCACTCAGCTGTTGCCAGACACTGCTATAACAAGCAGGATCGTGGAGGAAAGAGGGGAGGGGCAGGTGAAGGATGAATGATGGCTGCTGCATTCATGAATGTTGGGGTGCTTGGAACCAGGGGAAGGCACACAGCTAGACTTCCTAGAAGAGTTGGTAGTTAACGTTGTTGGCCTAGCCTTTGGTGTTTCACTGGGAAAAGAAAGAACTGAGTTCAGGAGCAGGTTTGAGAGGCCAGGACATACCGACCAGGCAGACCTGTGACAGTTAGATGTGTGTGTGTGTGTGGTGGGAAGCGGAGGGCAGGAGGAGGTAAGGTACAGAGAGTAGCGACTTGTGGGATGTATGGGTAGAGAGGAAGCAGGAGGGGAGGGGGGATGGGTAGAAAGGGACGAGGGGAGGGGGAAAAGTCCCTTTATTACTATGGTCTTCACCCCTCCCCAAGGCAAGGAAGCTGGGATATAGGAAGGGGGACCTCAAGGCCACTGGGATTGGGGCTCTTTACACAGCGCCCTGGTGGTCCAGCTCCAGAGTCGAGTGCTTTCCACTGCAAGTGAATGGGCCTCAGTTGTACTCTGCTTTTCCCTTGCGTTGTCCTGGCCTGTGAGTGGCTAGGTCAGAGCCCACTGGGACCCCTCCTTTGCTTTGGTCTCTTCCTCTTGGGACAGAGTACCTGGTAAGGGTCTTGCAGCTTGCTCCTCTGCATACCTCCTAGCGAGGAGATTTGAGGTGACAACAGGAATTTAACCCTGCTGGAGAATTGCGGCCCAGAAAAGTACTCTGTACTTTCTTATTTGCTGCCGAAGCAGTTTAAGTTATCGAACATATGGAAATACTCTTACAAGTTTGAAAATACAGGTGATAACTAACACCATTGCAGAAAAGCCAGAGAAAGGGACTTGGCTTAGAGCCACTCAGTAGTGAAGTTAATCCCACCCCTAGTTTTACATCTTAGAGCATGGTTAAGTATTTATTTTAACGTCTCTTTTTACAGATGCCATTCCCCAGACTATCCCAAAGATTCCTAGTTCTGATCAATTAAATAGGCGATGTTATGAGTGAGTCCAGGGTATATATTGTAGTAATGGCCTTAAAGATACATCTCTTTGCTATCCCTTCTTCCGTGTCTTTCTGTGTAGCTGTTCCAGGTCCAGGCCAAGTAGAGCTGGTGTGGGGTGTGGGGTATGTATGGGGTGTGGGTGTGGGGTGTGGGCAGCACTCTGTCAGTGTGCTCTGTGCACCTGATCACTGCTGCCCCAGGAGCTTGTGGAGAGGGTTCTGTCATCCTGGCTCTAGACGGGGCACTGAGGCACCATGAGTTAGATTGCTGACATATGAGGTGACTCAGCTGGGGCACAGCAGAGTTAGGACTCTGGACTAGAGCGTACTAGGCCTGACAGTCTCTGCTCTAAACCTGGGCCCTGCAACATTATCTAGATTGAATGGAATTTTGTCTCTGAGTGACCCCGTGAAGCTCCTTTCTCAGTGGTAGGCAAGGTGCGAAGAAGGAATCTGGAGTCCTTTGTACCTTGTCACATTGGGAACAGAGCCAGCCCCTGCGTCCTGGAGTGACCAGATCCTTTGAGATGGCAATGGCAGGCACAGAACAGGGCTCTGGATGGCATGCCTCTTCTTGGGTTTCTTCTACCAGCTTCTTCCCTGGGTTCTGTGAGAGCGAGGGGCAGCTGCCCGCACCCAGGTGCTTCTCTACATGTAATGTTGCATCTTGTGCTCCATGCAAATGCATTACACAGTGACCTGTTTATCAGTGTCCCTTCTGTAGCTTCCCTCTGCTCTTTGTCCCAGTAGCAAATACTCATTGGCCAGGCAGAAGAAGTTAACACTTTCCTCCCTGCTGCCTGCCTCCCCTTTGCTTGGTATGCCTGCCCTGCCTTGACCCTGGTTCTCACACTGCAGTGTACTGGATTAGTCTTGTTGGCGCCCAGGGTGTTGGAGTGGCCGGTGATGGCTGAGATGAGGTGCTGTGTGTTAGAATCCATACTCCCATTTTCATAAACTGATTGGGTCATACCCTGGCTTCTGTGGGTATATAAGCCTCTTTTGTGTTGCTTAAGCAGGTAGCAAGCTGGGATTGGTTTGGCTGTGTTGGGAGAAGGCTTAAAAGATGCCACCCTCTGACCTAGGTGTTACCTCTCATGCCCTAGGCTGATCTCAGCATTTCATTCTTGCAGCATCCTTGGGAGGTAGGTACCATTAGCCATTTAGTAGAGATGCCTACTTCTGGCAGAGAAGGCCATGCTGTATGGAACTGACTGTAGATGGGATCTCCTACCTAGACTTAGAGTGTAAAAAGACATCACAGTGTTCTGACAATTTTGCCTTAAAAGTAAAAATGTTCGCTTACACAGATGAAAGACCTGTGCCATTTCATACAGCCAGTGACTATTTTGTCAAATTGTAAGTTGGGATTAGAGATTCCTTAAAACATTTTTGTTTTTAGTTTTCACAAAGTGTAGCTTTAATTTTATGGAAGATTGTGTCCCAAGTCATTTTTAAGTGAATTTATTTTACTGTAGTTAAAAAAAAATTACATACTGTACTTTTCAAATCTCGCATACTGAGAATCTCTGAGCTCAAATTCCAGTCTGTAATGACTTGTGATCTGTGATCTGACCCACCTTTTGTTCAGTCTACTAGCAGTGTTTTGTTTTTTGTTTTTTGTTTTGTTTTTTTGTTTTTTTTGGTGCGGGGCTTGGGATCCTCCTGCCTCAGCCTCCTGAGGTCTGGAAAGTAGCAGCATTTTAAACATGTTCAAGTCTCACCCTCAGCCACGTACACTGCTCTGTGAGTACGTGGTGCATGCACGTGCGCATGCACACACACACACACACCACTACCTGCCCTCCCCTCACGACTTCTTGAACACTTTGCTCCTCCCCTTACCCCCCCACCCCCCAGCCCAGCCTACCTTGAGCTCTGGCTTCCGCACGCACTGTCTTCCTGAAGGTCTAGTGAGCGACCTCCACGTGGCTGAGGCTGTTGGCTGTTTTTGGAGCTTGCAACTCTCTTGCATATCCACACCTGCCATGTCCCAGGTTTGTGCCCTTGGAAGTTTGGGGTTGGGTGAGAAGTCCCTGCCCTGAAGCTCGGACTCTGGGGGTGGGGGTGGGGTGGGGACAGAGATGGGAGTGTGGATAATACACACAGTACTCTGCTTATGAAAGTGCTGTCCTGGGCCTTTCTGTGTTCTCAAATGTTCAGAAGAAGCAGATCTGTAGAGACAGGAGGAAGAGTCACGGTGGCCTCTAGGTGAAGGGGGAGGGGACAAGTGAGGACTGGCAGCGAATGTGATAAAAATGGCCCGGAATTTGATTGTGGTGATGGCTAGATAGCTCCCTGAACACACTGAAGCCACTGCATTGTATACTTCAAGCGGTGAATGATGTGGAATGTGAAACGTGTATCAGCAAAGCTGTTGAGAATACCAGCAGGGGGAAGGCCTGGGAGGTACTGAGTCTCTGGAGGGTGGGGAAGCCAGACTGATGAGGGCCTGTGCCAATAGATACTTGGTGAAGACTGCTGTTGAACCTTGTGCACTCCAGGCATCAAGGCAGAGGGCAGAGTAAATTCCAAGGCTCCCGACATCGCTTGAGCACTCAAGGAATGGAATGAGCCCCGAGGACATGGGACAGTCGGATGGGGCCTTGCATGGGCTTGTGTTTCTAGAGGGAAGGAAGCCAGGCAGTCTTAACAGTGGCTATCACTCTAGCACACTCCTGCCCTCACCATGGGTTTTCTCTTTCCATAACACTTAGGAAAATGGAGGTCCCAGAGTCACAGCCCTGCACTGTTTGGTCCCTGCGATAAAGTGCTTTTTGATAACCTTTCATTTTGTCTTGGATTTCTGGCAGTAGCATGACTATTATCTTGCCCTTACCATTGAGCGCCTCCCTACTGCCCCTGCAGGTTATTTCATGCTTTTTATCGTCACAGAGAAGGCATTTATTGTGAGCACAGTGGCACCTCGACTAGGTAGTTTGAAATCTGCAGGCAGTTGTTGTCAAGTGTGCTGAGCCTTCTGTCCTGTGCAACAGGAGAACTGATCCCTTTACACCAGACTCAGCCGCCCCCCTTCACTCCTCCTGCAGACCCTTGCTAGGCACTGCTGACTAATATTCTGTTCCTTTTAGGACAGGATCTTCCTCTATAGTGCAGGCTGGCTGGAGCTCACACTGTAGGGTAGGCTGGCTTTGGATTCCCACCATTCCTCCTACCCCTGCCTCCTAAGTGCCTGACCTGTACTTTGAGAAGAACTTGCTAGCTTTTACATTGATTATGCATATTCTCATGGAAATGACATACGTCTAAGGTAACTGACATGCCAGTCATCCTGATTTGTTCACCACACATTATATCTGTGTTTTGTGGTGTCACAGTGTACCTCCAAAACATGTACAGTTACCACGTTTCAACTAAAACCAAGTGAAAATATGCAGTGTTTGTCTTCTCTGCCTTATTTCTCTTTCATTGGCCTCCATTTCCCTCTGTCGCTGCAGGCGACAGATTCTATCCTGTAACTGCTGTCTAGTGTTCCACTGTGTGCATGTACTGTGGCTTTTGCATTTGTCTGTTGGTGTGTGCTGAGGCTGACTGCATGCCTTAGTGAGCTGTGTCCCAGTAGATATGCCGAGCCTCCCGTGCCCTTCTCAAGTCCCTCTCTGTGCACACCCAGCAGGGAGGTGTCACATTGTGAGGGCTCCTTCTAGTTTTTGAGAGTCCCACACTGTTTGTTAATGGCTAATTATTGGTGGCTGATTAATTAAAGTATTAATATAACTAAGTCCTAATTTGTGTCCACCAGCCACATCGCCTGCAAGAGTTCTCACACCAGTGCATCAGGTTCTAGCTGTCTTGTTGCTAATTCTAGTATAACCTGCGTGAGGCGATGCCTCGTTATTCATTCATGTGTCACTCATTTATCTAATCTTTTAAGAACTCTCTTAAGCCAATGTCCACACAGGTCACTTGTTCATTTCTAAATGGAACTTTTTTCTTGCTTGTTTCTTTTTTGCTGTTGACATGTTTAAGACCGTTCATGACTTAATAAACTCCCAACCAGTAAAGAGACTCTCAGGTATTCTCTTCTGTTTTGTGGGCTGTGTCTGTCTGTCTGTCTGTCTGCCTGTCTCTCTCTCCCTTGTTTCCTTTGCTGTACAGAATACCATTTGTCAAATTTTGCTTTTGCAGCTTATTTTTTGGGGAGTCCTATCCAAAACATAATCTTTCTCCAGACCTGTGCCCTGAAGCACTTCCTGTGTTTTCACAGTGGTTGTGTAGTTTTGGGTTTGTGTTTAAGTCTTTGACCTATTTTGAATCGATTTTTAATTCATTCTATTTCTATCTATATCTATATCTATCTATCTATCTATCTATCTATCTATCTATCTATCTATCAACAGTCTGTCTGTCTGTCTGTATGTCTATTTTGTGTTTGTTTTTGAGGCATGGTCTCACTCTATAGCCCTAGAATCCTGGGACTCAGGTTGGACTCCAACTCACAGAGATTCACCTGCCCAGTCTCCTGAGTGCTGGGATTGGATCCGTAGGCGTTGACTTTTCTTTTAAGTGTGTGTGTGTGTGGGGGGGGGGTGGTGGTGGTGAAGGAAGAGAGAGAGGGAGGAGAGATTGATTTTTCTTGTTTTGTCTGATGTTCCGAAATTCATTTAGTGATGAGACTTTATGTAATGTATGTTCTTGTTGCACTTATTGACAGTCTGGTTGTAGATAGACTGATTCTTAGATTCCTTAGTCTGTGTCATTGCTCTGTGTGTCTTGTTTTTAATTCCAGTATCATGCTGGATTTGTTTGGTTTTTTTGAATTTTGATTTTTTTTTTGTAGTATTATTACTGTTGCTTTGTAGTGGTTTTTGTTTGTTTGTTTGTTTGTTTGTTTGTTTTTTAAGACAGGGTTTCTCTGTGTAGCCCTGGCTGCCTTGAAACCTACTCTTTAGACCAGGCTGGCCTTGAACTCAGAGATCTACCTGCCTCTGCCTCCAAGTGCTGATGATATTAAAGGCCCATGCCACCATCTCCAGGCTTTGTAGTATGTTTTTAAAGCCAGGTATTAGAGCCTCAAGATTCTTTTCTTTTTACTCAGGAGATTTTTTTCATTGTTAGCATGCGGCAGCTGCAGCAGCTGGCCTGCCCTCTTATTACAGTTGATGTGTAGGGGTCTGGCAGAGTGCTGAGGGCAATACCAGAGTGTATGAAACCAGTGAGATACAGGGCTCTGGGCCCAGTGACAAGTGCATGGCTGTCTCTTGCCTTGAGTACTCTCCCCTTCTACTGTGGCTGAGGTGGGAGCCAATTTCAGTGGGTTTCCCTGATTGTGCTTTCTTCTCTTTCTGAGAAGTAGAAATGCTTTCTTAGTTAGTGGGACATAGTGGTACACTTCTTCAGTCACAGCACTTGAGAGGCAGAGGCAGGAGGATCTCTGTGAGTTCAAGGCAGAAGTCTGATTTACATAGTCAGCACCAGGCCAGCCAGGATTATTTAGAAACCCTGTCTAAAACAAATAGGCCCTTTTATCGTGTTAGTTATATGCATCAGTTTAGACACAGGCACCTAGGCTTTTCCTTTCCCTTCGGTTTACCTGTAGTCCTGCACAGTCCACTGTTGTAGTACAGTTTACCTGTAGTCCTGCACAGTCCACTGTTGTAGTACAGTTTACCTGTAGTCCTGCACAGTCCACTGTTGTAGTACAGTTTACCTGTAGTCCTGCACAGTCCACTGTTGCAGCTGTTGCACATTCCCACCAGGTGTTGGCTGACAGTGACCCAGGGGCCAAAAACTACCCGCCACCTAGTTTTTACAAATGAATTTTTTTTTCTTTTTTTGGCAAACACCCTCACTCCTTGTTTATGTGTTAGCTCTTTGCATTCGGGCTGTAGTGGCCAAGCACTTGTGGACACAGAGTCTGCCCCCTAGAGTTTCTCTGCCTCTGCACCATGCTTCATGTTGATAACTGAGGAGGAAGTGCTTGACAGGGCCAGCATCTTCCTTCTCAGATTGGTTCCAAGCCTTCCCTTCCTCTCTCCTCCTATGTTTTCCCCAGGGGTAGGAAATGGCTGTGGGGGATGGGTGGGCATAAAAGGGTGGGGTGTGTGAAAACTGCAGGGCAGTCAGAATAGGAATTTGATTGCCTTTAATTTGTAGTTTTCTGAAGACAGAAGCCATTGCTTCATAATGTTGGCACTTTCCCCTTCCAGAAATAACCATCTCTACGATGACATCTGTCACCAGACTTGATTGTTTCTGCATTCCTGTCTCACATTTTGAAGTTTATTCCTGTATGTCTTATTGCTTTTTGATGCTATTATAATTGAGATCTCTCGATTATATTTTATAATTGGCATTATGGTAGGAAGGAAGGGTTTTGCTTAGTGTGCATTTAAATTGCTTCTGACTCTTTTTTTTTTTTTTTAAAGATTTATTTATTTATTTATTATATGTAAGTACTGTAGCTGACTTCAGACACCAGAAGAGGGCATCAGATCGCATTACGGGTGGTTGTGAGCCACCATGTGGTTGCTGGGATTTGAACTTTGGACCTTCGGAAGAGCAGTCGGGTGCTCTTACCCACTGAGCCATCTCACCAGCCCCTGCTTCTGACTCTTACGGGTATATAAACTATTAGAACTTAAATTGTTGTTATTTGACGTTCGTGTCTGAATTTACTACCCCAGAGCGTCTGATTCCTAGTTCTCCTGTGTCACGTTGTAGAGTAGAGTTCTATATCTATGGTGGTTAGTAGAGTGGTCTGTGTCCTCCCTTCCCTTTCATCTTGCACAGATCACGGCAAATAGTAATTAAACCAAAAAACATTTTCATACCCAGTCAGCATTTATTGGTGGTTTTGAAAACACCCAGAAGATAATGTTGGTGAGCTCTTTATTAGACAGACTGTGTTTTGCAGAGCTGATGGTTGCCTTAATGCAGACTGTAGAGGGGTGCCTGTCACCTGCAGAGTCGGACCCCCTCTGCTCGCTGTGGAAAGCTGCGGATCATGGAGGACGCTTGACTTAGCCTCGTGTTTATCCTTTGGAATTGAAAGATGAGCAGGTTTTTATGAATCAGTTAGTGCTTTCCTGACTGTGTTCTCTGTAAAGCGTTTGATCTTTACCCTGACATCTCTGCCTTAAGGATGTGAAATCTATTTTAGATTTCAAGGTCTATTCCTTGCTCTGAGCACAGAACAGGTGAACCATAAATCCAATCTCTGTTAACCTTTGTGAAGTTATCTTTTATTGCTATTTTCTCCCTTTTTTTCCTTCTAAATTCATGTCTTCTTACACTGGGACGAAAGGGCCATTCATGTTAGTGGTTTCATCTGCTTTTCCCTTTTCAGTCGCTGCCTTTTGAGTGCAGTGACAGCCTGTGGCTGTGGTAGGAATGGGTATGGAAGTGGATAATTGACATAGTATGTTGACTTGTGAAATGAACCCTCTTATTGCCTTTAGTGAAGTGCAGCTCCATATAGAGAGCTCAACTGTAAGCACTCTTGTCTGTTCCAGTGCATGGAGATTCGCTGGCGCCATCGTTGTGTATATACACACACTTTGGGTAGAGCAGCGCTCTCCTAGGTTGTAGAGACATCTCAGGCCGCTCACCTCAGTCACAGTGGAGCTCTGACTTTCGGGTCTTTGATACAGGGCTGGTGTTAGATGGATGCTTTCTCTGATTACTTGGTGGGGAGTTGATAGTTTTTATTGAGTCCTTACTGTATTCTAGGTGTTATGGTTGGGGCCCGACATATGTAGGCATTGTGGTCGGCAGCCAGTTACACAGTTTCATCTTTACCACACTATACAGGAAGGACACCATTTCATTTTATAGATGAAATTGAAAGCTGGGTTGAATTAACTAAACCAGAGGGTTGGAGTTGAACCAACTTCTAGGCCCACAGGCCAGAATGCAAAACCCAGTGGTACTTTTGGTATGTGCCCTGTGGACTAAGCTGTAGTGGGAAGACAGGTGTGGAGGGGATGGGGAGGGGTTTGTGGGCTGGTGTGAAAGACGCTCAGAGGCCAGGGCAGGCTGCAGTAGCTCATGAAAGTCTGCGAATTCAGTGTAAGGAGAGTTGCTTTCTTATCTTGTGTGTCTTCCATCTTTACTATGGAAGAGGAAGGTTTAACAACCTCAGTTTGTTTTGACACTTACCCAAGGTCTGTCATGGCCTGAACCACAGGCTTGAGAAGTGACATATGGTGGCCGCAGGGATGCATGTTAGATGTTCCTAAACCTTTGACACATCCTTTCTGGCTTCTCTTCTGTTGTCCTCTGTGGCAAGACAGGCCATCGTCTCAGCTTTAGTTTAGGGTGGATCTGTGGAGCAAAGTGATAGTGGAATGTGTTCACCCATTTTCCTGTTCCTAAACAAATAAATACTAAGATGGTTTTTGTGTTCCTTAGCAGCTGCAGAAGGGTATGGACGCTGTGTATTTCAGTTCCTCACAGCCTCTGCTGGTCTGTGTAAGCACCATTGTTTCTGGCTTGGAGAACCCCGTCCACTTTTCTCAAGTATAAACATGAGGCGTTATGGACACTGCACACGCAGGCACATATGCACCTGGGTGCTTGTGCTAAGTGGGTCATTTGGATAGATCCTGTGCTGTGTACCTTAAGCCTGGCTGGATTATTCAGATGCAAACAATTATCAGGGGGCTTAGCTTTTGTTTCTGTTTTTCTTTGTGTGTGTGTGTGTGTGTGTGTGTGTGTGTGTGTGTGTGTGTGTGTGAGTGTCTTTCTAAGACTGGGTCTTGAGCATACCCTTACCTGCTCCGTGCTGCAGCATACCTGGACGGGAGTCCATCTTTAGGGCCCATGTAGAGGTGAGGCCCTGCTCTGGCTGTCACTCAGCCCACACTGGTTCTGGAAGACAGTGAGAGTGACTTGAGAGCAGTGCATGTGCACACAGGTGTCATCTGTTCCTGTGCCCCCTTGTGAATGTCAGGATATCTCGTTGCTTGGCTCCCATCCTGGCAGGGCTGCTCAGGGATGGATTCCTAGTGCAAGTGAGCCTTTTTGCCAGAGAATCCAGCCCAGCAGATAGCTCACCGGGTGGCACTGACCGCTGGCTGTGTTCTCCATGTCTGGTGCACGTCCCAAGTGATAACTCAGTGAAGTGACTTACTTCTTTCTCCCTAGAATGGTGTGATTCTAGAATAGAGAGTCTCTTTTCTAGGCCACTTTCAGTCTAACATTTGTGATAGGAAAGCAACAGAATTAATGCAAATCCTGGTATTTATAAAAATACTTAATGCTTTTCCAGATATGAAATTATCAATAACCATTTAGCGCCTCTGTATAGCCTGCATATATGTATGTGGACATACTTTGTAAAAACGTGTCTGCATGTGTGTGGTGCTAGGGATTGACCTCGGGCCTCACTCACTCTGAGTTAGGACTCTACCACTGAGCTGCATTCTCAGCTGTGGAAACCTTTGTGGCGGGAGATTGCAAAGCCTGGCCTTGTACTGTAGTCGTGCTATGCAAGATTCTAGGACTGAGCAGCCGGTAGGGTCTCTCGTGCCCGACTTAGCACGCAGTCCTGAGGTGCTTAGAGGTGGGGGATATGGGGATGGGTGCTCCTCTGTGCCGGGCTGCTTCTTTATCTGCTTGCTTCAGGAGAGGTGGAGGGTGGTAGATTCCTGTGATAGAACCATATAACCTGAAGAAATACATTGTTAGCTTATAAAGTGCTGGACACTGGGACACCATTCTGTCATTTTTCTGCCCTGGAGCGTGCTTATTATACCAAGATTCTGGGAAAGGATGGGAAAGCAAGCCTGTTTCCTCTGAGATCTGAGCCATCTTCTATTTGCGTGATCGTTTGAGTTCCTAACATTATTTATATCCTCCTAAGGAATGCAGGTTGGCTGCTGGCAGGGTTTCCCGGCCACTGCGGTGTTTTCTTTTTACTGTAGAGCTGACATGAACTCGCATGGCTTTTAGCATTTGGTTGGAGACTTGACTGTACTGTTGGAGCGTATTCCTGGGGCTGGTTCAGTAGTTACGTGTCGCTGTTTCCTTGTAAGTGTCCTGCTAGTCGAGCTACTAGGACAACTATACGTGTTTACTTTTGAGCTTTTGTAGTTTCCTGCTGAATGAGAACTAGCTAACCCTGATTTCTTTTCTCCCTTCTCTTTTACAGACTTTCAGCTGAACTCTCATCTCTCAACACTGGCAAGCATTCATAAGATCTACCATACCCTTAACAAGCTGGTAAGTCAGTCTTTAAAGATACAGTCTCCAGCCGGGAAGCAGTCCTTCTGTGCAGGCCTGTTTGATAAAAGACTTACACTGTGGTTATCACGCGCTTATGACAATACTGAGTTTTCGTGCTTACCGTAGGATGTGCGATTTCTTGGTGTTAACGATCATATTTCTTACAGAATCTGACAGAAGACGTTGGCCAAGACGATCACCAAACAGGTAAATGCAAATAACACTACTGACATTTAAGTGACCGTGCTGAGATGTGATTGTGCAAGGGACGCGGTGGCCGCGGCCGCGGATGCTCTACCAGCCCCTCCCGCTCCCCCAGTGCCCTCAGTTAACAAGTTGCCACTCTTGAGGACTGGGGTAAGAAGGCTCCTCCTTCCCAGCAGGGGCTCTATTCCTGAGGTGCAGGATTATGATAGCTAGCTGTCTGATTTCTTCAAAGGGCCTGCAGATTTTTCCAGTAGCTTTCAAGGAGCAGTCCTTTTCCTTAAGTAAGCATCTCGGCTCTGGCTGAAAGGCCCTGGAAAGGTGTGTGTCACTTACAGGCCAGAGTGGTTTGAAACTTGGGAAGGTGTTTGTGTTTTTGTCCTGAGCAGTCCTGAGTGAATTGAAAGACGTAAGTGGAGTACCTGACTGCTCCTAGGTGTGGTAGTGAAGGTTTGTTGTAGCTATGAGGAAGAGCATACCCAGAAGCATCCAGAAGGGTCCAGACTGAACATGACCTGCTAACTGAACTGGGCCATGAGAGGAGAGGGGTTGGGGGAGAGAGCTCAAGAGGGGGGAACCAGAAGCACTGGCAAAGAGGGCAAGAGGCCAAAAGACAGATAGCAGCCAGAATGGCTGGGTTATATAGGGAAGCGCAGCAGAGGGAGGGGCAGCCTAGCCTAGTCCCTGGGTAAGGAAGTTTAGGGTAGGGTTGGGGTATACCAGTCAGGAGGACCCTGTAACCTGCTGGGAGAATCTGGTAGACTGTGTCAGCTTTTATAAGGCATCTCAGTTAGCCCTTTGTCCTAGGTTTGAGACCTAATGGGGTGGGAAAGTGGAGATCTTAAAGCTGTGCTTTGGCCCTGAGGTCCTCAGGGTTTAAGCAGCGCAGTGATTGCCTTAGTTCAGCCCCCAGCTGTAAATTCAGGGTGTGGTCTCGGTGTTTGCCCATCTGACCAGCACCTAGGTCATGATGCAGCCAACTAGGGGACCAGACTTGGAGAACCACTTCTCTAAGCCAGTTAGGTTACAAAACTTGTGTCAAAAATCTTTTAAATGTACTGTAAAATAGAAAATCACTACAGCTCCATGCTAGCTGATTCAGGCTGCTGTTACAACACCCTAGAGCAAGTATCTTATAAATAGTCCTGTCTGACTCTCAGTTCTGGAGGCTGGAGAGGCAGGTGACAGATTGCTGTCTGGTGAGGGGCCCTGGAGGAGTGGGGGCTCCCTGCAGGGTTCTTTTATAAAGGTTCATTCTCAGTCCTTGGGGTTTCAGCCCATTACCCAGTCAGCCCCACAGATTTCAGTTCTCCATTCCAACACTTTGGGGATTTGATGTCAGGGATGAGTTTTGAAGTGACACATTCAGGCCACAGCTTGGTGAAGACATTTGAGCAGTGCCAAAGTGAAGGGAGTGAAACTTGGTGGTCTTCGCTCTCCCAGTCTATCACTCTGCTCAGCACTACTCTCTATATTCTTTTTTTCTCCCAGATTAACTTTCACACATGTTGTGTCTTCTGACGCATCCATGGTTTTTACATTTTTATTTAATGGTAGATTGTTATTGCGTGGTCTCATCCTCATCTTCTCCCCAGACTGACTCAGAGTTAGTTGAACTTCAACCATGAGGTGGAGGTTGAAGAAGTAGTCGGCTGGAAAGTACTGGCTCTCAGTCAGCTCTCACAGGGTCCAGGCTGGTACACCTGCTGTGTGCTTTCTACTGGCCCTGTAATGGAGAACAACTTCCCGCTCCGCTGGAATGGCTGCATCTCAGAGCAGCTTGGCTCTCTGCTCAGCATCCTTTCTCTGGCTCTCAGACCAGACAGGACGTCTGTTCGTGGGAATATGAGACAGGGGCACAGACTGAGGCGGGCGTGCTGAGGAGGTCCAGGGCAAGCAGTCCGTTTTGAGTAGCACATTAAATAAGAAAGGCTCTGTTCTCTTTTTTAAATCGCTGCTTAGTTGTCCAGTTCACGCACATGTCACACATTCTAGCCCAGCCTCCTGATGTACATTTGCTTGAGTCTAACTCTCAGCTATTTCAGTAATTCTGGAATAAAATGTCTAGGGTCAAGTTAATAATTAAGGAGAAAGCCACAGTTCTCTGCTTGAAGCTGCCAGTGGTTGTGAAGATTTTCTTTTTAAACTTAAGAGTTGGGGTAGTTTTAGTTTTTAAAATAGAATTTTGTATTAGTAAAACTCTTAAGATTATCTTAGCTATGGTAACAACACCTCTGGCTTGTAAATATTATATAGTTAATTTTGGAGTTTAGATTTAAATCAGTAATTGTTACTAAGTAATTTCATATCTAAGTGTTAAACTTGAAAATGGCAATATTAGCTGGGCAGTGGTGGTGCACACCTTTAATCCCAGCACTTGGGAGGCAGAGGCAGGCAGATTTCTGAGTTCGAGGCCAGCCTGGTCTACAGAGTGAGTTCCAGGACAGCCAGGGCTATACAGAGAAACCCTGTCTTGAAAAACAAAAACAACAAACAAACAATCAAAGAAAATGGCAACATGATAACTAAGTTTCAGTTAAGAACAGTAATGGAGGAAAGGGTGTTTGGCCCTTGTTCTGTTTGCCTTTTGGTCCACAGCTGTGTCTGAAGTGTGGTCACTGCCATACCACAGTGCCTGGACTGTGTTGATTAGTGCTCATGATGTGTGTGTGCTCATGGCTTATGTGTGCTCACCTGTATGTGTGCTCATGGTGTGTGTGTATATGTGTGTGTGTATATACATATATATGTGTGTGTGTATGTGTGTGAGTATATATATATATATATGTATATATATATATATATATATATAATATGTTTGTATATGGTATATATATATATATATGTGTGTGTGTGTGTGTGTGTGTGTGTATTGTATACATATACCATATATATTTTGGTGAGTCTGTTGTCTTGTGCATGTGTATTGTATGTGTGTGTGTGAGTGTATATATATATGTATATGCATGCATGTATGGTATATATGTATATATATATATATATATATATAGAGAGAGAGAGAGAGAGAGAGAGAGTATGTGTGTATGGTGTGTGTATGTATGTATATATGTGTGTATGTATATATGTGTGTGTGTGTGTGTACTGATGTATAAATGTGTGTGTAAGTACACTGGGTGATCGTGTAGGGGCCAGAGGTTGACATTAAGATGTCTTCACTTGCTTCTCCACCCTATTTTTTAAAACAGTCTCAATGAACCTTGAGCTCACTGGTTTTGGCTAGACTCCCTTGGCCAGCAAGCACTCAGATCTGCCTGTCTTTGTCTATTCCTCTGGGGCACATGCAACCATGCTTACCTTTGTATGTGGATTGGGGATCTAAACTCATGCCCTTATGTTTGTAGGACCCCCTGAGCAGGGCTTGTTTACCAGTCCGTCACCACAGTTCCACACCTGGCTAAGGCACCTGCTGTGTTTCCTGCTCTCCAGTGTACACTGTAGACGTTAGGCAGAGAGCCGGAGGCTTGGAGATATGAGCAGGTGTTTCCTTGGACTGTCTTGGTCCAGCACTTGGGAATCTGAGCGCTAAGCATTATGTGCAGTAGAGCCAAGGCCATTTCAGAGGCGGAACATCTCATGTGCTGCCTTGTGCTCCTGATCTTCCATGGGACAGATAGGGAGATGAGTCTGAGCAAAAGTAGCTCGAAAATAGAGAAATGGTGAACAAGAGAAAAGCACAGAGGAAAGAAGAAAACGTCAGGAAAAATAACAGTACGTGCCGGAGTCCCTCTTACTTAGAGATAAAGGGCATTTCTTTTGTCTTAAATAAAGTAGGAACATTTGGTTCATTTAAAGGTTACTAGTTTTGGGCTGGAGAGATGGCTCAGTGGTTAAGAGTGCTGACTGCTCTTGCAAAGGTCTTGAGTTCAAATCCCAGCAACCACATGGTGGCTCACAACCATCTGTAATGAGATCTGACACCCTCTTCTGGAGTGTCTGAAGACAGCTACAGTGTACTTACATATAATAAATCTTAAAAAAAAGTTACTAGTTTTATATGAATGGGTAATTCACTGATGTGTTCAAGATAATGCAATAAAATCCTATGTACTGGTGAGATGTCTAAGACTGCTATGTATTTATCAGGCAAAACTGTGAAATCTCTGACATTGAGTGAGTTCACTCAGTGGAGTGAAGACTCTTGACAGGGCAGAATGAGCCGCACTCAGTGTCATGAACTGAGACAGCAGGCTAACCAAAATGAGGCTAATCAGAAATAGCCTTGTCCTCTTGCTTGGGAATGAATAGAGACTGGGCATACAAGTTGCCAAGTCTTATGGGAAATCCTCTCTACTGGGATTCTTGCTGAAGCTTATAATGTCCGGTGGTTACAGGGAGCCAGAAGACCCGACTCAGGTACCCACTGGTGAATTCATGTCCCAAGGTAAACTGCCAGTAGGATGGGTAAACTAAATCAAAGGCCTTTGGCTTATCCAGGTGACCTCAAGTTGTCTTTAAAACTTGATTTTCTGAGACAATACTAAAATACTAAAATAGACCTACTAAAAAATGCCAGCAGTATTTTAAACTGTTGAACGTGGGAAGAAAGGCTACAGTAATTGGCTTAATTAAAAAGATAGAAGTTTTCTCTTGAAATACTAAATAAAACGAATTCGAACTTTCAGGCAAAAAACAATTGGGTTTTAAAATTGTGCTTGTGTGAGTGTATGTGTGTGTCCTCAGAGAACTATCTGGAATAGGTTCTTTCTTTCCATCTTCATGTGAATTCCTTGAAATCAAGGTCAGGTTGCCAAGGTTTTGTGACAAATTTGTTTATTGCATGTGCTGTCTTGCTGGCCCTAAATTTTATTGTTATTGTCTCTTTAGTGATTATTTAAATGCCACACTATTTAGAAGAAACCTGTGTCTGCAGTCCCAGCATTCTAGAGGCTGAGGCTGACGGGATGAGGGTTCAAGGGCAGCCTGACCCAGCCTGAGACGTAGCAAGACATTGTCTCAGAAAGCTCAAGGGCTGGGATGCTGGTCAGCAATAGAGCATTTGCCTGTCCTTACTGAGGTCCTAACCCCATGCTGTAAGAAGAAGTGCTGTGTTTGTACCCTCAGGCTGTGGCTTTGTACCCCCTCCACCTAGAATGTCATGTGGGTAGTAGCCTGTTTTCTGAAGTAAGTAAATTCATAGGAATTCTTGCTTGTATTATCTACTTTCGGATTTTATTTTCTGTTAAGGTATAATTAAATGGGGGTAAAGTACGTATCTAAGCTTGGAGGGCTAAATTTATTGATAGAAATACATAAGAATTTGTAGAACATTCATTTAGATGTAAACATTTTTAAATTGTAAACAGAGTTCTCTCAGTCGTTTTAAGGAGCATGTTCTCTTCCTGCCAGTGAACATGAAGTCAGTCTTGCTGATGACTGGTGAGGTAGACTGGGAGCTTTGGCGCAGTAACTACTCAGGTGTTTCAGTATCTGGAAATGCTCTGACTTTAAGCACCTCAATTTATGCGCGTTGTATGAACACATTTGTTCAGTGAATCCTTGTGTATGGAATTGAGTAAAGTGTATTTCACTATTATAAATTATTACATCTGCTGTATATATTATGAGCGAACCAACAGGAAACCACAAACAAGGATGTGCTTTTTCTTTCCCTTTCCTGTATTGTTGTTGTTGTTGTGTTGAGACTCTGTCTTAATCTTTAACTTCCTTCGGTAGCCCATGTTGAACTTGTCTCCTTTCTGCCTCAGCCTCCTGAGTGAGTGAGCACAGGCTAACAATAGGCCTTGAGTACTCCTGTCCACGATGCACTTTAGGAAGTCCTAGTGGTTGGATTTGCCAGCAAAGGGAAGAGCGGAGGAGGCAGCAGGTGGATGTTCGGCAGAACTTCTGTATGCGGCTGACCCCAAGCCGCAGGTCTTGTTGGTAAATTGTAAACATGCAGAACAGCTTTCTCCATAGCCTGAGAAATTCTCTGTGAGTCTGTATCTTCCCCATCTGTCTTGTGAGGCAGCTGTGCAGGGGCAGGGCAGAGTACTTGAATAGTGGTCATCAGAGAGTAGTCATGGCATATTTGTGGAAAATGGCCAGTAACAGTTATTCACTTATGAAAATACTTAGAGCAGAAAGATCTAAAACAAAGTCATGTCTCCTAGCTAGGAAATAAAAGTTTTGAATAAAGTAAGGTGCCAAACTTGAGGATATGAGCAAGGTCTACACAGATATGAGAAAAGAAATGGTTTGTAAAACTTAGAGATGAAAGCTTCGGTGTAATGGATTGACTAGGTATGACTCCGTAGACTCACGTGTTTAAATGCTTGGCCCAGAGGGAATGGCGCTGTTAGGAGGTGTGGCCTTGGAGGAGGTGTGTCATTGTGGGGATGGACTTTGAGGTCAAGCTATGCTCAGTGTGGTACACATTCTCCTCCTGCTGCTGCCTATGGTTCAAGGCGTAGAACTCTCAGCTCCTTTTCCAGCACCATATCTGCCTGTTTGCTGCTCTGTTGCCCACCATGATGATAATGGACTAAAACTCTGAAACTGTAAGACAGCCCCAGTTATATGTTTTCTTTTGTAAGGGTTGCCGTGGTCATGGTGTCTCTTCACAGCAATGAAACACAAACTAAGACACTCAGTAAGAAAACCATGTAAGGAGATTGGTTGATGTTTGTGTGCTTTCAAAGATGTGCTACTGTGGTGAGTAGGGTCGGTGAAAGCAGACATGGTGTTGCTGTGTCTGAGAAGCAGGTGCTAAAGGAGCAAATGAATTATGGTTTATTGGAGGGAGGAGACATTATTTTCAAGTGCTCCTTCCTCATGGACTGAGGAGACAAGTGTGTTTTCCTGTGTTCTGTAAATACCATGTGAGGGAAAGGCTGCTGATAGACCAGATTCTCTGGGAAGGAACTGCCTTTCCCTCATGTATGTGTCTCTCCAGGCCAGTGGAAGCCCACTGCAACAGTAGGCATACCCCCAGTTCTGGACTCTGCCTCAGGCTATACAGTTAGGGCGCCAAGCATCGGTAAGCAAGGTTAGCCTCATCTTCGAGGCTCATAGTCCTTGGAAGCTTAGGTCAATGCAGTGGTTGAACCTTGGCACACGGTGGGATGTGGTTTGAGAACTGGAGACTTCTCTGTAAGGAAGGTGAATTGAGTGTGTCGGGTGGTAGGCAGCACCCTCTCTGGCTCTTTTCCTGTTCTCAGCTGCTGTTGTGAGAGGTAGGGCAAGCTTTGTATCTCTGAGGAACTTTTCACTCTAGGACAGATGTAGTTAGGCTCCAGGTAAGGTAGCTGGGATCTGCCTAAACCTGCTGGAAATCAGGTCTGGGCTAAGGGAGCAGCCAGGCTCTGTCCAGGGACTGTCCAGGATGGGCTGAGGACTTGAGTCCATATGGGAGACCCTGAAATGTAGTAGAGCGGTATAAGCCTGAGAGTGAGCCAGGTTTGGCTCCAGCTCATCATTGCTCTCAGTAGGTCGTGGCTCTGACTGCTGACCACTCTTGCCTGGCTTGTCACACCTCCCAGCTGACTGTGATCTGGCCCCCATCCTAGCTCTTGACTACTAAATGTAGCTTGAGCCATCTCACACAGCGGCCAGCCTTCATGTGGCCATAGAGCCACTGCTCCCACCCTAGGCTCTCCTATGACTTCTGAGACATCATAGAAGTTGGTAACTTCCTTTTCCTGTGTTCTTCCAGGTTGTTAACCTTCCTTTTTGGCCTCTGGAATAGCTGTACTTTCTAGGGTTAGGGGTTACAGAGCTTATAGCTGATGGTGGGCGAGAGCTGGCTTTGCACTGACCACTCGAGTTCCCTTACCATTAGGCTGCACACACCTACACACAGTGTGTCTTCAAATGTTTGCCGAATGGTTGCTTGTCTTCATGATAATTGTGAGAGAATCAACAAGAGAGATACCTTTACCATTCTTCAAATGGTGACAGAATAAGATGCCTAAAGTAGGCGAGCAGTTGCCCATGCTACAGTGTTAGCTGGAAAGCTGACTTTGACCGTGGGTTGCTGTAGCCTTGGATGCTTGCAGCATGGGCTATCCACAGCCTTTTAACCATTTTAGAGATCTTAGAAAGTTGCCAGATGCCTGAGCTGTGGCTTCTCCAAGCTGTTATGTAGAGAATTACCATTGCCTATCGTGTGTGGGGCTCTTGTGAGAATTGAGCACTGTGTCCAGTGGTACTCGTACAGGGTATCTAATATCTTCTAATCACGGTCTCAGTGTCTTCAGTGAGACGGCCACTCTCCTGGGTCCGGCCTTCTCTTCTCAGTTGTGCCTCTTTCTTCACAGTCCTTTACATTAGGAGCGTGACTGAGTGTGTCCATGCAAGGGTTGAAAACAGAGTCTGGAACCCTATGGATATGTCGGTGATACTATCGCCAGATTTTCATACCCTTTCTAAGTTACAGTTACACTTCCTCACATGAGCCCTAGTTGAAGGAGGCAGTCATTTGCAAGTGGCAGAAACAGGGAACAGTTGACATGAGACTTCTGTTTTAAAGTCAGATTTCTGCCCACCTCCCAGCCCCCCCGCCCTCCCCACCCAATATCCCTTGAAACCTGTGTTCAGACAAGTGTGCTTGTGTGTGTTCTAGGTAGGGTTGCTGTTTAGTCTGCTTTGCCTCATGAAGTGCGTGTCTGTGACGGGAAGACTGTCTTGAAGGACATTGCCGTGTAAGAAGTGATTTTCCTGAGTGCCACCTTGACAGTGAAGCTCACCTCTGCTTCTGCTGGGGGAGGGTGGTGGGGATTATTTATTTGTGTAATGGAAGGTTTATTTCTTGACTAGACTATTTTCCTAAAGGAGAAACTAAAACTTGCTTCTCTGTGTAATGGTACTGACTGATGATGTCTAACCACTTCACGGGGCAGGTAGGCCTTGGGGTTAGTTATTTAGTGGTGACTCTGTTTGGAAGTATTGCGTGTGCCATGTCTCAATTTTGTGTGCTCCAAATTTGTTCCGTAGGAAGCCTGCGCTCTTGCAGTTCTTCGGACTGCTTTAGCAAAGTGATGCCACCCAGGAAAAAGAGAAGACCTGCCTCTGGAGACGACTTATCTGCAAAAAAAAGCAGGCATGACAGGTAGGGTGCAAAGGCCACTGACCCAGAGCGTGCAGGTGGGCCGGAATCCTCTGATTCTATAGGTGATTCTTCAAAGTATAATTATTTTATGATGCTTATTTTATGTCTCGGTTTGTATTTAAGAAAGAAAATAGGCAATCTGAGTCATTAGAAATTAGTTTCATCTAATCGATTGATTTTCTGGAACTTGGGTGGAACATCAGTTTATTTCTACTGAAGCCTGGCTGGCATAGCCTGTCATATAGAGTACTGGGTGTCTGTCCTTCAGAGAGGGTCTCACTAGCTGTAGCCACATCGCCAGAGCGAGGCAGCTTCTTTGAGTGTCCTCCCAGATTGTCAGCCAGTCAAAGTTTCTTCTCATAGGGCCGAGAATTTAATGAAAACTGAAAAACAAGGCTATTTACTACTCAGACAGGTTACATGTTAACCATGGTGATGCCAAGAACGCCATGCTTTTCATGTTTTTCTTAGGTATCTTTATTGTTTTTGCCTTTGACCTTAACTTTTTCTTTTTTCACATGTCAAATTTTATGTCGTGCCTTTTCTTCATGTTTCTTTCTTTCTCCATTTCTGTTTGCTGTGTGGGTCGTTTCATCCTTGGACTGCAGTGTTCCTCTTTAAGTGGAGGGAGTTAGATGAGTTTGGTTTCTTTCTTGCTGTCATGCTTCATTTGTTTCAACCCAGTTGGAGGAGCAGAGATGGCAGCAAAATTGAATATAATCTCAGCAGCAAATGTTATCCAGGAGACGAGAGTGGCTTCTGAGATAATCACCAGCTGTCTTCTGGCCAGTGGTTTTCAATTTTACAAAGCTAAGTACGTTGCATCGGGGAACTGATAAATTCTCACATTCATGTAGGTATCTGTGTTGTATTTTTTTTTCTTCAGCATAATTTGGTATGATACTGTGCTATGGAAAAGCCAGTTTAAGCATTGGCAGTTAGGTGAAGTTTTTGAGTCTGATTCTTGGCCTTTTAATGACTTTATTTAGATCCATCAAGTCGATACATTCTAAGTGTCTAATTCAGTGTGCTTTTAAGTTACTGAGTTGTACAGACTGTCCTTACAAGCCAGTGTTGGAACATTTCCACCATCCCAGCCAGTTGCTCTTGTACTTTGGGGCAGCCTAGGCTCGCTGTCACAGTGTTTTGTCTAAGCGGTCTTCTGTGTTTCCTGTCTTTTTAGTTAGTGAGATGTTTTTTGAGGCTCATCTGTATGATAATGTGCACCAATATTTTGTTTCTTTTAGCTGCTGCATTATTGTTCCATTGTATGGTTTTGGGCAAATTTTATTTATAGAGAATTCTTAATTTAATGCTGCCATACCAGAGAACTTCAAGTTTATTGATGAGTAACAGGCTCTGAGCTAAGAGAGGAGTGCTTTTATCCCTTTCTCTTTGAGCCCTTAGCTTGTGTAGGAGAACGAGAACTTGGGGTTTGTAGTTTTGATAACTTGATATTTTCCACCAGCAGCATCTAGAGGTAGTAGATGTCAGCATTTCTGTCAGAGGTCTGCGCAGGTCACTCTCAAGTAAATGTTCAGGTAAATTCCTAAGAGAATTATTTAAGATCTTACGTTGTTATACAAATGAAAATTATACCTGTAGATATTAATATACCTGGGTATATGTGATAGGTTAAACTGTGTACATGTTTTGTACCTAACTCACAGTTGGAAACCCCTGCCCCTGTCTCCCTATGTGGGAAGCTCTCCTCGGGCATCACAGGATGGGGGACTCCAGCGTTGCAGTACTGCTCTGTCACTCAGTGTCCCCAACCCTGCTGCCTAGCAGGCTTACAGTGGAGAACTAGGAGCCAGGGATCTGCTCTCTCTCCTGAGGCGAAAGGGTTGTGGTAATACAGGAGTCACCAGAGAGATGGTTTTTTTTTCAGCCTTGCACCTGGATTAATTTTGTTCTAGAATATTGGGCATGAGTCGATGTTTCTCTTCATTTGTGTAAGGTTTTCTGGCATCATTACTGGCAAATTCCTCCTTAGCCTGTGCCTGTGCTTAACTCATGACACAGAAATCAGAACTTGATAGAGAGATAGGAATAATTAATGTTTTTAAAGGATCATTTTTAATGCCTAATTTCTTGCCATATTTTACTTAAAATCTTTCTATACTGAATTCTAGGTTGTGAGGCAGAGGAAAGTTTATTAAATAACTAATCTATTTAATTCTAATTGATTATTGATAAGATAGTTGTATTAGGTACTTACTGTTTAATTCTTTATTAAAGTATTGGGTGTATTTCAGTACTAGTTATGAAACTGCTAATGCTTAAAAATGCAGGAAGTAGAATGTTTAAAGTATACTTATGCCTTGGTGGAATGGACAGCTGATTTAGGCCAAAGTGAAAATTACCTGCTACTTGAACCCAGTGTCTTTAAATAACATAAAGATGCTTTTTCAATTTGTAGCATGTATAGGAAATACGAGTCAACTAGAATAAAGACTGAAGAAGAGGCTTTCTCCAGTAAGCGGTGCCTGGAGTGGTTTTATGAATATGCAGGTAGGTAATGACCTGTGTCATATAAAACCGATCCTTAGGGAAATAAGGGTCTTATTAATCTCATCTTAGAAGAGATTACAGAATTTTAAAGCATGTACTTTTAGATTTTGTGTGTGTGTGTGTGCACACGTGAGCTGGATAGGGTCAGAGCTGGTGACAGAGTTAGAACAAAAGAAGGATGTAGTTGGAGCCCATCACTAATACCCTATTTATAGCCAGCAGCTAAACCCAAGAATTGAGAACTCTAGACTGGAACTGAAAAGATGAAATGCCCTTGGGAGCAACCTCTCACTGGCTACAAAACCTAGTTAGAGTACTGATAATGGGTAATTACTTGGTTAAGCCTCTAAGTTAAAATAAGCATTGCTGTTTTGAACCTCATCATGGTGCAGTGGGGTTTCCTTGTACCCAGAGTCTCTATTTTGGAAGATCATCTGGCAGAAATGGTTACTTTGTCCTTTAAAATGTCTTAAGGTGGAGTTACGTTTTTGCAGTTTTCTGTGACTGGTGATGGTGCGTTGCAGCCTGGGCCTTGTGGTCTGTGCCTGGTGCTAAGAGACTGAGAGAGAATCTCGTCTAGCCGGAGGTTTTCTGACCTTCCGTCTTCCTCACCATATCTTAGGCCTTTTCAACCTGACCGTTGAACTTTATCTTGACTGTTTGAACAGCCTTCACACCCACGTTTGTATCACCAGTCTTAGTTCTAGACCGAGTCCCACATGTCTCTGGTTGTCTTACTTAGAAATGAATGGAGCAGCTCATTCATGCTCTTCTCTCTGACATCCCTTGCCTGCTGCTTGATAATCTCTGCTGTCCCCTGCGTTCTTCACTTCCCTTCTGTTTACTCCCTATCGACTGTTGCTGACCAGTGAGATCCAGGCTGGGGCTCCTGAATGACAGCAGCTTTTTGGCCTTCTCTGCACTTCTGCAGGAAGTTGTCATAACTTGTCCCACTTCGAGTATAAAGGTTGATTTTCTGTTTCCCTTGCTCTCACTGGACTCTTTATTCTGTTGAGAGACTGACCACGGGGACCAGGTGCTGGGCTTTGTAGACATATGCTGGGAGAATTTTTTGTGTGCATATGGGGGTGGGGGCCAGTGTTGTTGAAAGGACACAGCCCCAACTTCCTTAGTTTTCACTTAGCGTTTCATGTTTGTGAAGAGCTTCTGTACACCTGGTAAAGTCCCAGCTGGATTTTGTGTGCAGGGCATGAGCATGGAGAGGCTTCCTGGTATTGGAGTGTATCTCTTTTCATGCTTCATTAGAACATGTATCTTTGAAGGCATTCCTAGTTGGATGTACAAGTGATTGACAGTTTCCACGGGTGTAGAAAAGGCTGAGTGAATGAAGAGCTGTTCCACATTCTTACTGAGTTAGGAGGATATTTGGTGGCCTATATTGGGTCACATTTATCTCCATGAAAATACGTTATAAAATGGAAAATTTAAACAAAGCCTGGTATAGTAATTTTTTGAGTGTATGTTTTTCTTTAAATGCAGATGAAAAAAAGGTTTTTTTTGTTTGTTTTTTTTTAAGAGGGCAGGATGGAATTGCCATCTTGCTTGCTTTTCTTTGACTTCAGAAGCTGACATTTTGGAATTAAAAGTACAGCCACATTCTTTAGCTTCCTTGGGGTCCCTGCTGGGCAACTATAGACACTCATCCCTGCAGAGTGTGTGTGGGTGAGTTTGTCTGTGTGTTCTTAGTCCCTTACACCCTCCCCCACTTTATCCTTTTCTTCTTTTGTGCCTTATCAGTAGGAAAAGTGCCTTCAGATTGGGTTGACTAAAAGCCTTCTTTGGCACCACATTCCCTCTCTCTAGGAAACATGTCCTAGAAGAGCAGTTGGTCATAGGCTGTGAGAGGCACCACGGTGGACTTGGGTGTGCACTGTCATGAGTCTGTAGGTGAAGGCTGTGAGGCCCTGGAGCAAGTGTGCTGGTTTGGGCTGAGGGTAAAAGCACTCTCCCTGCCTTTTAACCTGAAGTGAGGGTGGGCAGAGTAGGGCCTTGGGTAGAAGGGTTCCTATGAGTGATCTCTAGTCCAGAGACTCCAGTTCTATTGTTGCTCCGTGGAGCCCGTAGCCCAAGGCCAGCATGGTTTAACACGTGCTAAGTTGGAGTTTCTCAGCTTTCCAGACCAGTGTAAACTCAGTCACTGATTCCAGACATTCAGTAAATAAACCCTTTCCTCTGGGACTCCCTCCTCCTAGTGTCTGTGGTTGGACATTTATTCCTTATTCTAATTTGGACATAGGATTGGCTCAGGGAAAAGGCAGAGTTTAGTTTCAAGTCCTTCTGAAAAATGGAAATACTCAATTTTATATTAACAGTTTATCAGATACCTTCTAATTTCTGAAGTCAACTTAACAATAAGAAGTCAGGGTAGTTTTTTACAGGTTTTAAAATTTTTTTATTTATTGTTTAAACAGTGCTCCAATATAGCTCACATGCGTAGGCCATGTTATTTATGTAAACTGTGACTATAAGTTCTTAGGCTATTTTGAGTTAAGTTCTGTATTTGTCTTTTGGTCCATGAAAGGAAAAAAAGGAAAAAACAAAACAAAACAAAACAAAACAAAACAAAATGGGATTAGAGACCAGGAGGAAACAGTATAAAATGTATTTTAAAATTTTTTATAGACTATATAAAATATTTTATATTTATGAAAATTTGTAAAATACTAAAGTGGGCATTCATAAAAATATGAAAGCGTCTTTTGGGAAGATATGTTAAAAACCACGAAAGAGACCCAAGGAAAGCCTCTTACTGCAGTGAGATGTCCTGGTACTATTATGAGAACTTCAGCTTGAGGGCCTTGGGCTGTCAGGAAAAGTTAGATGTGTTTAGTTAGACCCCTGTTTAAGGGGCAGGGAAGTGGGGGCCACCACTTAGCTTCTTGACTTTTCTCAGAATCTGCATTTCCCAGTTTCCCTCCAATGCCGAGTAAGCCAGGGCATCGCACAACTCATTATTTAAATACAGATGCTTTTGTCGCCATACGTCTTCCTCCCGCTCTACCTTCAGACCACCCTGCTTGATCAATGGTGTGTTTGTGTGAGGCACATCCTTGCTTGAAAAAAGCTATTCTCTTAATTCTAGAGAGGAACTGACGGGTTTACTCTAAAATATATCCATAATCCCTCTCTGTTTATTTGCATCATACACTCCGTGACTGAAAGCAACTTGTGGAGAAACTTAGGACTTTCAGGTTCAATCCATCGCGGAGGGAAGGCAGGGCAGGAATTTATTCAGAGGCTTTGGAGCAGAGCACCCGGGACCACCTTACAGAGGCAGTACCACCCACAGTGAACTAGGTCTTCCCGTAAGGAAACATGGGGGAGACAGCTAAAAATTAAGGACTATTTGAGGGATAATATGGAGTCCTAACACAGTGGAAGCTTCCTAAAGCATATTCACATATGAAAGTGATCTAGATAAAGTTGCCAATGATGGAGGAAATAGAACCCTAACTGGCTATCTCTTGTCACCAAATGAAGCTCTAGGCCAGGGATTGAATTACATGTAACTGATGTTGGCTGAAGGGTCCATGGGAATCCTCAGACAACCCAGGCCATTGCTAAGACTGTAATTTGCTCTCCTCAGTCTGATAGTAAGGTCCCAGTGCTGAAGACAACAAACGCACAACTCATTGAACATGCAGACGCTGAGCTGGTGCCCACATAGAACCTTCACCCCTACATTCTGGTGTCTTTGCTACAGAAAGGTACTCAGCATGCTACCAAAAGAGAAAGCTAACCACCTAGCCACACACCCTCTGACTGTGGTGTGCTACTTCCAAGATATTTCAGTGCAAGAGCGGCACAGAGCTTATGGGAGTAATCAACCAATATCTGATGTGACCTAAGGCTCACTCCACAAGATGGAACCCATACCTGTCACTGCTTGGTGTCAACAAGAACTTAAAACTAAATAGCCCAGAGACCAAAGTTAAAACCACATAGTCCTGTTCTAAAGCGAAATCATAGCAGTAAAATGACTCCTATTGACAATCTGCTGTACTCACACGTCAGTTGCCTGGCTCAGCCACCATCAGCAAAGCTTCTTCCTGCAGCAGACGGGGACAAATGCAGAGACCACAGCCAGACAAAATGCAGAGAGTGCGAGACATGGGAACCCTCATCTGTAAAGAGAGAATAGGGTGAATTCATCAGATCTTCCCTCAGGCCTCAGGGAACCTTGCAGAAGAAGAGGCAGAAAAAATGTAAGAGCCAGGGGATTGGAGACCATAAAGAAAGCAAGGCTCTTTAAACCAACACAGTCAGAGTTCCTGTGAATTCAGATACAGGGGCAGCATGTCCAGGGTCTGCCTGGGCCTGCACCACATCCTCTGTGTGTCTCCTAGGACTTCCGTTTAGTGTTTTTATGGGATTCCTGAGCAGGCAGATGAGTGGTCTCTCATTCCTGTGCCTTCTCTAGAGCTCTTTTCCTTTTGTTTTATGCGATTCTGATGTCAGTTTCTTCTGATCGTCCAATTCTGATATTAGCTTTTGTTTTATCTTACTGTACTCTATTCTTATATATTTTATTATTATATATATTTTATTAAGACAATTTTAATTTATTTTGATCATATTCTTCCCCTCTCCTAAGTCTTTCCAGATCCTCTCCCCTCCATACCCATCCAACTTAGTTTTTTGTTTTCCCTCCCCCTCCCCCTTCCATGAGAATGCCCTATAGACTTGCCTATAGGCCAGTCCTCTGGGGACAGTTTCTTGGTTAAGAGTCTTTATTCTCAGCTGCATATGTATCAAAAGATGGCCTAGGCGGCCATCACTGGAAAGAGAGGCCCATTGGACACGCAAACTTTATATGCCCCAGTACAGGGGAACGCCAGGGCCAAAAAAGGGGAGTGGGTGGGTAGGGGAGTGGGGGTGGGTGGCTATGGGGGACTTTTGGTATAGCATTGGAAATGTAAATGAGCTAAATACCTAATAAAAAATGGAAAAAAAAAGTCTTTATTCTCAGATGACCCTAGCTTGTGTCAGGTTGACACATACAGTAGCCAGCACAATCCCAGTGAGCAGTCTGCTGACAACGAGATTGAAAGCAGTGTTAAATGACTGGGTGGTGAGCAAATTTTAAATGATATTTATTAACAAGCTATATTTTGCTATTTTTAGAATATACTTTTGACAGTAAAGTATTATAAACTATATAGTGAAGTCATGTCCTTTTATAATAGAGACAATTCTCTCTGTTAGCTCTGGATGTCCTAGGACTGACTATCTAGACCAGGCTGGCCTTGAACTCACAGAGATCTACTTGCCTTTGTGTCTTGTGACCCAGTATGTGCTGCCACAGCAGATGCTAACTCTTGCTGGAGGCTTTCTGTACGGCATTTCTAGTTTCTAGTGTGGCTTTCAAGCTTGTGCCTTCTCATTGCTCTTATTTGCCATTGCTTGGAGGTCACTAGCCAGTGCTGTTTCATAAGAAAAAGAGGTGGATATAAATAGTGGAAAGGATAGGCGAGTGGTTATTCACCTAGGGTGAAGTGCTGCGAAGTTATGGATGGCCAAAGAGAATTTCCCGAATACATCAGTATGTATATATTCTATACATTGACATTTTTGTGAAGGATTTTTTTTTTTTTGGCAAGGATACTTAGAGAGTAAATCTGCTTTTTAATATTTTTATCTTCACTGTTAAATGATATTTGTATTATATATTAATATAGGGTCATATTGCCTCCCTTAAGTTAAACTTGATTTCTCTAATGGTCAAGTTAAAATTAAGGAATATAGAAAAATAACAGATAAGAAGGGAAGTTTCGATAGAGATGGCAGTTGACAGTGGAAGACAGAGCAAATAAAGGGAAGATGGCAGCACAGAGAAAAAATTTTCTTTCCTTTGTTGAGACTGTGAGGAAGGGGCCTGATTCAGGGCAGGAAGTGATGCAGGCCTTTGTCGCAGGTGCTCCTGGAGAGAGAGCACTGTGTGCTTTCACTGTATTGAAACTGCTCTGATGTTCTGCTCCCTTAATGGGGTGGGAGACTGAGGTCCCACTGGCCCCTGCTGTATCCCAAGCAGTGCCACAGTGCAGTCTGTGACTTCTCCAATAAACGTTATTGATGAAACAGCAACATAGGACTCAGTAGCTCACTGGATCTGGATACAAAAAGATTCTGGGGAATTCCCTTATTATGGCGTCACTCGTTGAATAAACTCTAAGTAAAGCCAGGCTAATGCTGCTGTTGTAGGAGAGTAAATAGGTCTCTCTCCCGAGCTTTCAGGGAAGGGAAGATGGCTGGTACTCTTGAATGCAGTGTGCTGAATGGGGACACTGTCCTCAGCATTGAATGGAGTCACAATGAGCATGGTTAGTGTGGCTTGAGGTAGGAGTTGGGGGAGATTGCTTGGCTTCCTTCTCAGTGGTTGAATGAGTTATCCAGGGAAGAAGGGGAAGGAGAGGACAGGCCGAGGCACAAAGCACATTATGGCGTCTGGCATATGTCCTATATCATGAAACCACATGTAGGTCAGTAGGTGTTTCTGGAGCCTCATTCCATCCATCCATCCATCCATCCATCCATCCATCCATCCATCCATCCATTTTGTTTTTTGAGAAAAGGTCTCCGAGAACCCATGCTGGCCTCATCTTGCTTGTATAGCTGACCTTGAGCGCCTGATCATCTTGACTCCACTTCCTGAGTGCTTGGACCATTATTGTTGGCCTAATATATGGGACCGCTGTGTGCCTGCGTGTGTGTGTGTGTGTGTGTGTGTGTGTGTGTGTGTGTGTGTGTGTGTGTGTTTGTGTGTTGCTGAATCATAGAGAACCTTAGCTGATGTGCTAAAAACTTGGGCTTAGACTTTAAGTAGTGAAGAGCCATTGGGGGATTTAAGCCAGCATGGGATTTTCCTTGGGGAGGACCTCATAGTGGCCACGTGCAGCATGAGTCAGTGGTCTCAGAGAATGGAGCCTGAGCCAGGGCTGGACAGGAGGGGCACCAGTAAGTAACACAGAGGGGTGGGGCATTTGCTATCAGTTGGCTAGTGAGGGAGAAAGGAGAGTGACTCCCAGGCTTGTTTCTAGGTATGCAGGCTTGACACAGGGAGGACAGGTGTCACCTTGAGGTGCTGCTGGAGAGTGAAGTGAGGTAGCAGTGGGCTTGGAGAGAAGGTTGATGTAGTTTCAGATGTGGAATCAGAGTGGTCAAGTGGATGCTGTCGATTGGTCAGGATGAGATTGGAGCAGTTAAACTGCCAGTGGTTGGGAATTTTGGATGGGAGTCTACAGCAGTGGTTCTTGCCCTTCCTAACGCTGCGACCCTTTAATACACTTCCTCATGTTGTGGTGATGATCCCTAACCATAAAACTATCTTGGTCACTGCTTTATAACTAATTTTGCTACTGTTATGAATATAATGTAAAATGTCTTGGCGATAGAAGCTGGTCTAAAGACTAGCAGTTAATGTTGACCTCTACACATCCATTTTAATGAGCAAAAGAACCTACAAAGAATCCAAAAGAGGAGGGAAACCAGATGAGAAGACATTTCTGGAGGCTGTGGGAGTTTCTTGAATAAAGAGCTACATCAAACCTCCAGAGATCAAATACAATACAGATGGAAGTTGTCCATTGGATTGGAGAGTTATGGAGTTATTGGTGACTTTGGCAAGAATTTCAGGGGAAAGATAGGTGCAGGAAAGAAAAATTTCATGAAAGAACAAGCATGAGCTGAAGTGGAGATATAGTCAGTCTCTGGGATGGAACACGTAGGACCGGGGTGGCGGGGAGACGGTGTAGATCAGTGGTAAAATCTGGCTGGACAAAGCTTCCTGGGGACTGAGCTTGGCTCCTGGCACTCATTCATGCCACTCATAACATCTACAACACCAGCTCAAGTGGATCCTACACCCTCTTTGAGCCTCAGAAAGCAGGTAGGCAGACATAGATAGACATATACACACAGAGCGCGCGCGCGCACACACACACACACACACACACACACACACAGAGAGAGAGAGAGAGAGAGAGAGAGAGAGAGAGAGAGAGAGAGAGAGAGAGAGAGAGAGAATAAAAAGGGAACAAAATGATAGATATTCCATGATACATTCTGGGCGTTGGTTCTAGGACTGGGAGGACCAAACTCCACAGTACTCAGGTCTCTAGTGTCAATGAGCTAGCATTTGGATCATATGACCTATAAAGATCTGCCTACTCTAAATCACTTCTAGACTTTATTTCTAATACTAAATATATAGTATAATTTATATACCATGCCAGTATATATTATGTTCTACTTAGGAAATAATGGCAAGGAAAAAAGTCAGTATGGATTTAGTATAGAAATAATTTTTTTCAAAAACTTTAATTTTTTGAATTTAGAGATGTGGGATTGGATTGGATTTTTTTTCTACATAAAAACATGTTATATTTCCTATTTTATACAGACTAGTATGGGGCTCTTTGTGATGATCCTATGTGTCTCTTATAGGTATCATTACCAAATCAGATGTAGAGTTTTTAGGTACTTTAAAAAGCAGTGGTCTGAAATAGCCTTGTCCTTCAAAGTGCCTGCCTTCTTTCTCCAAAGGTCGAAGGGCACACTGATGAGTCCAGAGAGAGTCCAAAGTAGACTCCTTAAAGGTTTAATCCTGAAGGGCTCAATCCAATATTTTCTAATTTGTACTTGATTTTTCCCCTGAGTATTTAGTTGGGGCCTTTCCTTCTTCTTAGGTGTATTTGATAGTGTGCCAAATTTAATTCACGGGACACTGCATTTCATTCCAGGAACTGAGGATGCCGTAGGTCCCGAAGGCATGGAGAAGTTCTGTGAAGACATTGGTGTTGAACCAGAAAACGTAAGTCTGCCTTTAGGACAGTGTGCAGCGGCCTTTCTTTCTTGCCTCTGTTTGTCTTTTGCCAAACAAAGCCATAAAACAAGATGTAATTGTGTGTTGGCTTGTGTGAGGCCATCTGAGAAATATGTCCTAATTCTAGTTTGATTTATAAGTAGAATGTTTTCTCTCCCTCTCCCCCCCTCCTCCCCTTCTTTGTTAGAGACAGGATTTGTCTATGTAGCCCTGGCTGTCCTGAAACTTGCTGTGTAGACCAAGCTGGCTTTAAACTTAGAGATCCACTTGCCTCTGCTTCCCGAGTGCTGGGATTGAAGGCGTGCGCCACCACTGCCTGGCCTGGTCATTTACTGGGTTGGTTTCTTGTACATTAAGTGATTAATTCTGATGTATAAGAAGGGTGTGGGCATGCGTACCCACAGTGCCAGATGAATAGTGGGTACTAGTCACCCTGTGCTGTACCTTTATCCCCCTCAGTAGCTGTTCCCGCTTAATAAAGAGCTCCAGATTTTAAATACTTATTCATAAAGGGCTGAGTAGGTGGTAATTACCATAAATTTCCCACAGGTCTTTCACTTCTAATTGAACTTAACTCAAAAACTGACTGATTTTTAGTGTAAATGCACTAAATATTTCCCTCAGAATTTAGAATTATTTTATATATGCTTAATTATTTTTGCCTAGTTCTCTGCATCACAACTGTTAAATAGTCTATCTTGTTCTCATATAATAAATATGTTACACTAAAATGAAAAATGACACATGTGCCCTGGTTCATAAATGATGCAAGTTGGTTTTCCTCTAGCTGCCAGTACAGCAAACCTGGCAGGTCCTAAGGGAGGTGACAGTCTGGAGGAGGTCTCAAGGGACTGTCCCTTTTAAAGGCATCTGGTGCCCATGGTGTACACTGTGCTTCTAACGAAAACTGGGAGTGGGTTTATACCTTTTGGTCTTCATTTCCCCTTTGCCTTTCCTGCCTTGGGGCTGCTCCCTCCCCACAGTGTCTCCAAGAGAAGAGTTACATTTTCTAAAGGACCTTTAGAATGTTTTCATCATATGGATTTTTGTTTTGAAATTTTTAAAAATTATTTTAAGGTGTTCTAGTTCCAGTATTTTGGTAAATTATTCACCTTGGTCTAAACGCTGCAGGGAGCAGGTCATCGGTGTTTCACACGGTGGCTCTGCTGTGCAGGAAAGATGACTGGTGCTCAAGGCTGGGAGGGAGTTGGCCTGGCAGGGGTTAGAGAAAGGAAGGGGACAAAGAGGAGATGGGAGGGGGCAGGCGGCCGCAGTTGAGAGAGAGTGGAGTTCAGGGTTAGGGTGCCGGACCTGAGGGATGAGCTGAACGGTTCACTGAGGCAAAAAGCCTGCCTCCATGTGAGATGATCCGGCTTTGATTCTGACTGGAAAAGGAAAGTGCTCGAAGCTCCTCACCAATAACAGCTCTCGAGAAAAGGCAGCTATTCCTGGCATCTTTGCTGGCAGTTAGGAACCCTTAGACTCTGTTTCTGTAGGAAGAGACAGTCTTGATATGTAAAATTATGTGGGGGACTAAAAGACTAAATTCAGATTTGGGTTGTTTCCAAGTATGTGCTGCATGCTTCAGTTCTGTCGACACAGAGGGAGCGGTGGTATTTCATAGCCTGAGGTGACAAGTGCTGTTTAATAAACCCCAACGTACTGTGTCCTCAGGCTGCGGCCTGCAAAGCAAGCAGAGCAACAGTCAGGGCAGTGGTTGGTTGTAAAGCCTTTTTCACCTCTGCTAATAGCACTTTAAAGATATTTTCACTCCCTGCTTCCTGATTGTATCAGGCCCATAAAAGTCAATATCCTTTCATTTACTAAGGGGTGGGAGTCCTTAAAAACACATAGCTTTCTCACTGATTTAACCCCAGGATGATGAGTGTCCACTGTAGCTGTTTAACTGTGTGTGTGTGTGCGTGTGTGTGCGTGCACGAGCATTCATGTGTGTAAATTCATGTTCCTTCACTTTTAGCTGCTTATTAACCATGTTTTTATGCAAAACTTTAAAAACACTAGTACATCTGTTACAAACTAGATACAAATTAGTAGAAAAACTAAAACAGGATTCCCTTCCCTTTTCTTCCTCAAAACCCATCCTCTTTGCTTTGTAAAATTCATGACCTTTTTTCATTAATTGGTGTGTATGTGTCTGTGTGTTTGTGTGTGTATGTGTGTTTGTGTGTGTCTGTGTATTTGTGTGGTTTTGTGTGTATATGTGTTTGTGTGTGTGTGTATATGTGTTTGTGTATATGTGTGTTTGTGTGTTTTTGTGTGTGTGTGTGTTTGTGTGAATGTGTGTTTGTGTGTGTATGTGTGTTTGTGTGTTTTTGTATGTGTGTATGTGTGTGTGTGTGTTTGTGTGTGTGTGTGCACGTGCATGCGCATACACTTTTGCCCAGAGAAGACTATTTCTCCTGCTCTTGGCAGTCCTGACTGGCAGTCCTTACTGGCCTGCAGTTGTTAGTGTAGGCCTGAGGCGCCTGGGCTCTCCCTATCCGGGCTACCATCCGTGTGGATCTCACATTTACTTTTGGCCTTTGTGACAGAACTGAATAGAGACCAAGCTTGATAATACGCAGAGTCAGTTAAGAATGTGGTTGGTTTACCTGGGTAAATTGATTTTAACACATCAGAGTTGCAGTACACCTCTGAGCTAGGAGAAAATGTACTATGCATAATGTGAAGACCGTATAGTGTGCCCTTTGGGAGAGAAACTTCTTAGTAGCCCACTAATTTATAAATCACATTTCTTTTACCTTTATTTATCAATCATATTTTGACCTCTTTAAATCTAAAAAAAAAAAACCACTGATTTTTAAATTTAATGTTTTAAAATAAAAATAATTTTATCACTAGTTTTATTCTATTATCTTTGTCAAACCCAGACTCACTCAGTTTTGAAGCCACCCTTCACACTGCGGTGACTGGGCCACGTGGGCTGAAGCTCATGCAGGACGTGGGAGTAGCTAATTGCCCAGGTCTGATGTGTTGCTGTATCTCTGTCTTTTAACAGGTAGTTATGCTTGTCCTAGCTTGGAAATTGGATGCACAAAACATGGGCTATTTTACTCTACAGGAGTGGCTGAAAGGAATGACTTCCCTACAGTAAGTCCGGGGCTGTGAGGGTCTCGGGTGGTTAGTAGAGGGCTGTGGAAGATGGGTACAGTAAAGGAGGGACCTCTCCAATCTCCTCTGGTAGCACCTGGCTCCTGGGAACTTAGGACATGGTGTGTGAGAGAAGAGAAGCCTGGTAGTGTAGCAAGCCTCCCTTGGTCAGACACGGGAAGACCACACCCCATCCTGAGGATAATGACGGTCTAGCTTAGTGAATGAAGTGTTTATAAGTTGAACATGTGGCAAAGAAAGCGATGGTAAAGAAAGTGATGGTATTTCTCAGGAGTGGCTCTGGGAGGAAATGATTCTCCCTTTTCCCATGCATGTGAGCCACGTATGTAAAGCAAAATTTTATAACAGCGGCATTAAAAATATAAAGTTTTAGTACATTTTATTTAGCCACAGATATCCCAAACATTATTACTGTAGTATATAATTGTGCTTTAAGAATTTAGCTATTTTATATTTTCTTTCTTTTAAAAATTTGTTGTGTATTTTACATTTTGTCTATCCAGTCAGTTTTATTAACTGTGTTGACCCCCTTAGTCTAGACTAAGAAGAACAATTAGTAGCTTTATGTATTTACTTGGTGTGTGTGTCTGTGTGCGCGAGTGTGCATGCATACACGAGTGCTTTCTTACTTTAGAGTTTCGTTCAAAAAAAAAATTCTTTTGCTCTGTGGGAAGGAGCTGTGGGAAGGAGCTGTGGGAAGGAGCACCTTGGGAGAGGGCATGATTCAGAAGGTGTCCAAGAGGAAGCGCTAGTTAGCTTCAGTCTGAGAGCCAGGAGTACTCTATCATTTTCTTTGCCGCATAACTAAGAATAACAGACTTACAATTTATTGGATTAAAGTTGTAACTGAAATAGTTTCATAATTTTATTGAAACCATGATGGATTCATTGGTGTCCCTGTGCCTCTGTGGGTACAGCCTGCACTGTGCGCATTGTGTCTTCTCTTTGCTGTTTTCCTGTTTGAACCTCACAGTGTGAAAACAGACAGCTCGGCTTAATTTTGAACATTGGTCAGATGGGGAAACTGAGGGCTTAGGGAGAGTGATATGTGACTCATGAGAGTAAGGCTGGGAAGAAAGTCTAAGACATGGTTTTTAACTCAGTTTCCTCAACAGCATCGTCTGTGGCAGAGGACTGATAGGCAGACGTCACCATCCTTTTAGAGACACATTTCTTGTCTGTGTGCACTACAGTTGTGGGGTGGTGGCCTGTGAAATGCCGGTGTAATGGCGTCTGTCACGTTGGAACCTGCTGACCCATCCTTGCCTCATTGCTTTCCCTGCTGCTGTCAGAAAGGGAATTTCGTAGCTGCTCAGAGTGTCCTTGGGACAGATGTGGATACGTGGCGTGTGGGGATTTCCTTCAGCTCTCCAGAGGCAGCGCCATCTCTCAGGCCTGTGCTCAAAGGCCCACGCTCATCTGTTCTTGAAGGGATGGTACTCATTTTCTTATAGGCTTGGGTTCTGCCAGACATTTATCTTCACAAGATTTCTTATTCACACCAGGTCTTGTGTTTGAGTGCTACATGTCCTGAAAGAAGCCAGTGTCTCCATTGTAGGGGACATAGGACTCCTTGAAGCTCTTGGTTGTGGGCTCTGTTCTGTGATGTAGTGTAGTCACTGCTGGTGGCTGTGACCTAAATCTAGAAGTCCAGGGCTTGGCGATGTACGACCCACTGGAAGGGCAGAAGGACCTGCTGTGTGTTAAAGTCTGGAGACTAGTTTTCTTATTCAACCTGGAGGTGATCATTCAGGGTACAACTGTTGTTCTTTGTGGTTCAAGTGTTATACAATGTCAAGTTTTTAAGGGCCCTCCTGCAGCCTCCCTAGATTAGCCAACTGTTTAGGAAATATTTGAATGGCTCTGATATGCCGGTTCCCACATCCTGGGAAAGAAAACTCATGAACAAGATTCATCTGGGTGGTTCTCAACCTGTGGGTCATGACCCCTTGGGGGGGTGTGTCAACCCTTTCACAGGGGTTGCCTAAGACCATTGGAAATCTCAGCTATTTATATCCAATTCATAACAGTAGCAAACTTACAGTTATAAAGTAACAATAAAATAATTTTATGGCTGGGGGGGGGTCACTACACTATGAGGACTTGCATTAAAGGATCCTGACAAGAAGTGTGTGGTGATTTGAATGAGAATGTGCTCCACAGTGTGAGCAATTGGTCCCCAGGTTGCTGGCACTGTTTGGGGACATGAGGAGGTGTGTCCTGGCTTGAGAAAATACATCCCTGGGTTGGGATTTGAGATCAAATAGCTTCACCTTGTACTTCTCTCTCTGCTTCTTGCTTGTGGTTGAGATGCGATCTCTTAGCTTGCCAGCTGCCCGTTGCCTGCTACTGTGCCTTCGGCAGGATGGACTCTTAGCCCTCTGGAATCGTAAGCCAGAATAAACCTGTTCTTCCCTTCACTTACCTTGATCAAAGCCTTTTATCAAAATGACAGAAAACTAACTAATGCAAGAAGCAGTTCAGAGAGAGGAGAGGTTTATGTTGGCACACGCCATGAGTAGATGTCTGACATGGGAAGGCCTAGCAGCAGAGGCATGCAGGTCTGCTTCCTCCAGCCTGCCCTCACTTCCCGAGAGCTCCACAGCCCCTCAGAACCATGCCGCTAGCTCGAGAGGAAGCTCTCAAACATGAGCTTGGGTGGACACTTTGCTTGGGCTTATGGCCACCTCAGAATGCCAAATGCATTTAGACCAACTTAAAAGTCTTCATAGTCTCAGGGTTCCAACACTTTTTAGATGTCCAAAATTCTCTTTTGAGAGTCAAGGCAGTCGGTTAGTTGTGAGCCCTGTGAAATTAAGAAAGTTAAGAAACATACTTCCAGTGTACTATGATATAGAATAAACACTTTGATTCCCAAAACAGGGAACTGGGAGGATAGCAGGAAAGATCAGCCTAAGTGAGACCAGAAACCCTAAATGGACACAAAACCTTGAAGCTCCGTGCCCAGGATCTGAGGGCTCGAAATGGCTTTCTCTGCGCTCCACTGGGCTGGAGTAGCCATGCTACCCCCCGCCCCCTTCTGCTTGTCACCTGTGGAACAAATGGTGTCTCTCTCGGGCCAGCTCTCCTTGTACTTGCAAAGGTTCCTCAGTAAACATGCCCACCTTCCTGGCTGCCATCTGTGGGATTTCGGAATCTATATCATAACACGGGCTTTAGTTCCACTGCGTGACGCACTGCCCACTCGGAGTTCTGGGCAGAATCTCCTTTCTACTACATGTTGCCTGATGTCAGCATCCTTAGGGAACCTTGGCAGTTCTCTCTCCATGACTCCGTAGTTCTTTTTTTTTGTCGTTGTTGTTTTTTGGAGACAGGGTTTCTCTGTATAGCCCTGGCTGACCTGGAACTCAATCTGTAAACCAGGCTGGCCTTGAACTCAGAAATCCGTCTGCCTCTGCCTCCTGAGTGCTGGGATTAAAGGCGTGCACCACCACCGCCTGGCTGACTCCGTAATTCTTGTACTGTGCATGCCTAAAAAATAGCACCTGTGCCAAGTTGTGCTGCCAGCTCTAAACACAACCTGACCAGAGCTGCAGCAGCCCCTGAACCTGGGGAAGGACCTTCCTAAGGATTCCTAGGTGGCCTCCTTCCTGGTGCCACTTGAATCAGTCGCTCTCCAAATAAGAGTTTTCGAGTGAGTCTGCATTGCTGCATTTTGAAGTGTGTTTAGTGTGACCCAGGCTGAGGGTTCTGCTGAGCAGTGTCTCTGTACAGCTCCAGCTGGTCAGCAGTGCTCAGTTGTGGTCTTGATCCCAGTATTAAAATGGTTTGAACCCTCGCCAAAGTGGCTACTCTTCACCTCTAGCCGTGTTCACGCTCCTTCCTTCCTGTTCTCTTGACTGTAAATAAACGTAGGTGAACACACGTGAGCCACGCCACAGCTTGAACATTTTACACTGTCTTGAAATAGACAAAATAGACCACTACTTTTGAACTCAGCCTTCAGGTTTTTAGGACATGAACAGGCGTGTGACAGTTCCTTGGCAAATATGATTGATCTCCAGTCCAGTTCCCAAAGCTCCATCCCCCACCCACGTGCCCTCCTGAGAGCCGGTGAGTTCCTATGTGCCTCCTTGGCACTCTAGTCTTCCACACTTTGACCAGGCTTGCCGGGTAAGCTCTGCTTATGAACTTTGCTAGCCTTGAAGGCTTTGCAGCTTTAAACTCTTCCACATTCCTCCTATAAATTCGTTCCAGATGCATATGAACCACACTGTCATCTTTATCCTTCCTTCTGGTCCCATTCAGGACCCCAGCCCCGGGGGTGCTGCTGCCCACACTCAGCGTGGTGGGTGCCCACCCCTGAGTCATCTCTCTGGAAACACCTTCAGCAGGCACTGAGAGTTACGCTTCCTGGGTGATTCTAAGTGCAGCCAGGTTGACCATGAAGGTGACTTGTCACCAAGTCAAAGTCCATTAGGGGCAGGACTTAGAAATAATACTTTAAAAGTTCAGAAATATTAGTCATTCTGCTAGTTGAATCACTAAGTCCTGTGCTTGTAAGATGTGTTTACCTAGTCCACAGAAAACCTCAAAGGGAAGTGGCTGTGTGGACTGAAATGGAAGTGGTCTGTCTTTTTAGTTTGTCTTCTGTTTGAGATCTCTCCCCTGGGTTTTGGTCATTTTTGTTTTATTAAATATGTCCTGTTAAATACTTTAGATTCAAGTTGGAACCCATGTGCCTATGATAAAAACCTGCATTTCTATGCAGTGACACACATTTTACTTTATTTAAATTGATATAGCAGAAGTTTGTTGCTTACAGTTCTGGGTGAAGCTATAGGCCGAGGCTCCAGCAGCTTTGGAATCTAGGGACCGCTTGGAACTGGCTTGTCAAAGAGTGCCTTATGGCTGTGTGCTCACCCACTGGTTAGGACAAATGAGTTTCTTTAGGCTGCTTTTTAAGGACATTAGTTCCATTCACAGAGGCTTTGCCTTCGTGACTCAGTCCAAAATTCACCTCCAAAAATTTAAAAATATTTTTAACTTGCTTGTTTAAAATCTTATGAAGCATGTATATCTTTTGCTCCTAACAGTTGACTACTCTTCCCATCTTCTCCTGGTGACCCTCACCCATCTCCCTCCTAACTACTTCGCATCCTCCCTTGCCCTTGTTTACTGTGGTTTTGTTATTAATGACCCTTGAATGTAATGCATTCTTCCCTGTGTGCCTGGGGTAAAGCCATCCTCGGCATAATGCCCACAGTCACCTTGAGGAATTAAGATTTCAGCACACAAATTGGTGGCGTGCATGAGTGAGAGAGAGGGGCAGACACAGGTACAGACTAGCAGTCCAACCTTTGGTGGTGAAAAGACAGCTTCTCAGGGCGGTTATTACCCCACAGTGGGGATCTGTCAGAACTAGAAGGGCCTTGAGTTTGGGGAGGGCTTAGAACGGTAGCCAGTGTTTGTGTAAAGCTCTGGTGGCCAAGTGAAGGGATGGTGGTGTGGAGGGCCGTGGGGAAAGCTTTTGGAAGTGGGCTTCACTCACTGAGCTTTGAGACTTACCTGTATAATACACTTGTGATTACCCAGTGTGAGGTGGGAATACAGCCACTTTCCAGAAAGCCCTCTGTTTGTCTATTGTCCCTTCCCTCTGACAGGGTCTTTGCTGGGTGGCCACTAGGTGGCAACCTGTTGTTCCAGGCAGTGCGACTGAGCCCTGTCTTCTTATTGGCATGAGCTCTGGCTTTACAAAGAGCCCTGTGATAGATGGAACAGTACCACTGGATACACAAAGTGGAATTTTGGGTAGACATTTGATCACATTTAGTATAGGAGACTTGCTCACTTCTCACAGTTGGCCATGAGTTGCAGGTGTCTCTCTCTAGGAGAAAGGTCACCCAGGCCTGCACAGGTCTTGTTTTGCTTTCACACACTGTTGTGTCCCAGCACCCCCACACACTCTGTTCTCTCCCAGCAGGTCTCTCTGTTCAGGTTCCTGCACCTGAATCTGTTGCTTGGGACTGAACAGCCCATCTAGATGTGTCCCTTAGATTTCCTTTCTTGTGCCGACTAGGAGCCTTACATGGCTTTGGATGGACAAGCTGCCCCCTCTCCAAGCCCTCCCTCAGTACGAGTAACATTATTACTTTTTCTTTAATTACTGGGGTCTTGGTTCTGCAATAGTACAACCAACGCCAAATAAGCCTAAGCCAGCTGCCACTCCTGTGTCCCAGGATACCTACCCCCATGCTGTCGAGAGTGTTTTACTCGTCTCTGCCATCCTCATTTGGGTTCTGACACTAGGTCTATAGTTAGACTCGCAGCTTCTCAACTCTTTTCCTTCCCTACCCCAATTTTGAGAGCTCCGAAGAGCTGTCGAGGGTGCAAGCCTGGTCTCTCCCATGGTAGGAGGTTGCCTCTGTTGTTTGTAGGATTCCATATAAAGTTTTCACAGTGGCTGTGGGAGGCGTGTATAGCTCTTCTTTTGGCCTTGAACGAGTGAGTTCAGTAAGTATATCATAGCAAATGAAAGTAAAAGAATAACTATAGTCAGTAACAAACATCAAACTGAAGGCTCAAACTATCCAGCAGAATTGATTGTGGAAGCCCTTTTAAAGCAGCCAGTGGCATGCCTGATAGAGTTCCTGACAGAGCTGAGCCCCCTCGCTGAACTTCCAAGGAAAAGAACAAAACCACCGGGAAAGTAAGTCATTATGTCAGGAGCTCACACATCCCCCAGGCACTGACTGGGAAGCCCTACTAAGGCATTGCTTCCTGACTGGGCAGTCCAGGAATAGCAGCTGGAAACCCACTGGAGAGGCCGAGGCAGTCCAGTGGGGCTCCCTACCTCCACCCCGAGCTTCCAGCCTTTCCCACACCCCTCCGTCCCCTCCCGTTAGACACTTTCCTAGTACTGGGTAAACAAACCACAGTAACTTCTGTGAGGAAAAAGCTTTGCCTTCAAGCGCTCTTTAAGGGCACCTTGCCTGCTGTTCAGTGTTCTCCATAATCCCTGCCTCACTTGGGAAGGCAGCCCATTCCCCTGACAAAGATGACACTTAAGTGGGTTTGATCAGGGGCTGCGCAGGATGGGACTGGGACCAGAGGACAGTCCACCCCTCTTCCTAGAGCCAACTTCTCAGCAACTTCAGTGCACCATTCATTACAAGGTCAGAGGAGGACTTGGTACTGTTAAGTAAGCTCCTGGCATAGAACTCAGGTCACCAATTTGTGTAACAAGCACTGTGACCCCCCCCCCCCAATCTTGTTAGCCTGGTTCTCATTTTTTAAGGCTTACATGTTGCAAACAAAGTTAATTTGTGGGGCTGGTGAGATGGCTCAGCGGTTAAGAGCACTGACTGCTCTTCTGAAGGTCCTGAGTTCAAATCCCAGCAACCACATGGTGGCTCACAACCACCCGTAATGAGATCTGATGCCCTTTTCTGGTGCACCTGAAGACAGCTACAGTGTATAATAATAAACAAATCTTTGGGCCAGAGCAAGAGGGGTTGACTGAAGGAAGCATAAGTCTAAAAAGAATTCAATTCCCAACAACCACACGAAGACTTACAACCATCTGTACAGCTACAGTGTACTCATATACATAAAATAAATAAATCTTTTTAAAAAACCCAAAGTTATTTTATAAAAATACCTAATTAGTGTGCTTCCTCATCAAAGGTAAACACTGTTACTTACTGGCAAAAACAGGTTGTCATCAGCAGGGCTCCCTAGAGAAACAGCTGGTTTCAAGTTTGAAGCAGAGAAAGAACAAAATGGGGGCTAGGAAATTCTGTGCCAGGGAAGGAGGAAGTGTGCAGAGATTGGTGGACACACATGAGAAGGATGCAGCCAGATTCAAGGGCCACTGCCCAAACTGGACAGTCCCCATTGCAGAGACTCAAATCCACAATGGATGAGCACACCAAATTAAAAGAAATGGCAACTCTTAAGTCCCAGAGTGAGAACAGTGTTGTCCGGGGCTCCTCACAGGAGGATGGAGGATCAGGAATCCGTGTGCTGCGTCTTCAAATGTGAGCCTAGCAGCGAGGTAAAGCTGCTTTGGGTAGGGGAGGTGTTCAGTGGCCATCCAGCCCTGCTGCACTTGCTGCTAGGGGAGGCATGGGGGATCTGGGGCGGAGGTGCTTGCAGTGGCTAGGACCCCGGAACAGGTGTCTTATTAGGGGCCGTGGAAGAGCACTAGCAGAAGACATGAAGGGCTTTCACTGATATACCTGAACGTCCCCAAGTCACAGGCAGGATCAGTGTCTCTGCACTAGAATGTCTAATCTGTAAGCTTATGTACAGACGACTTAAGGATAAATTGAGGCATCAGGAAAACAGCAAGTTGAAAAAAAAGTTGAACTGGGCAGTCACAGTCTTAAGGTGGCAGCCAGGGGCTGCTTAGTGTTCCATAGCTAGGAGAGCACACTGGGGCTGGGCAGGAGGCTCAGCTGGCAAAGTATTTGCTGTACAGGGCTAGGGTCTGAGTTTGATTCCCAGACCCCATGTTAAAAGCCAAGGACTGGTATATACACACAAATCCCCGCACAGGGGACAGAGACAGCCAAGAATAGTGGTGTGTACATGTAAATCCCCGCACAGGGGACAGAGACAGGCAGGGCACTGGGGCTCACCGGCCAGCCATTCCAGCTCACTCGGTAGATCTCTGGCCAATAAGAGACCTTGACTCAAAACACAGGGTGTAGAGCACCTGAGGAGTGGTACTTGAAACTGATCTTCGGCCCCCACATGTACACACACATGTAAATAATACACAGAAGTAAATAATAAATGGAGAATTTGGAGCATATCCCTCCTTGCATTAATACAAGTTAATTTCAGCCTGATGTGACAAGGTTCCTCATGGTATGTCCAGAAAGGACATAAGGACACACAGTGCCATGTTCCCATCAGCTATGTGTGTGATCATGGGGAACCTGCTTGACAGAGTGACACGCTGCAGAGACAACTGTAGTGGTCTCTAAAAGCAACTACGAAGGCGCTCTGTAGAGCAGCTAGAGGCGGCGCTGGCTGTTTGCAAGCTGAGGAAGTAGACACTCGCGGAACTCTGAACTGGTGTCAGGGTTGATGGGAAATGTCACTGAGGCTTTCAGGTGGCACAGTACACGTGTACACACGTGAGAAGAGCTTCAGTGTGAAGGGGAGTGTGTAACGCTGTGCTGGGTTGCTGTGTAGGCACTCTTCTATGCCTTCAACATTTATTAAAAAGTACAGAGAGCAACTGGTCATTATAGACACAGTCCCGTCTCCAGCTTTTTATTCTTTTGGTTTTTATGTTAATTACTTCAATTAAAAAAAAAACACTCAGGTTGTAATTTACCTTTATTCTGTTTCCTAGATGTGATACAACAGAAAAACTCAGAACTACTTTGGATTACTTAAGATCATTATTAAACGATACAACAAACTTTAAGCTCATTTACAGATACGCGTTTGACTTTGCACGGGTGAGTTCTCTGGAGCCTGTCCAGATGTTCCCCTCTCCCTCCCCTCTTTTATTACCTTTGGAGATTTGCTTTTTACACCGCAGCAAAGACCTTGAAAAGTTACTCCCAGGCCATGAGCTAGTGTTTCTAAATGCTTTGAAAAACTGATTCTGGACCAATATGTGTGTCAGCTGGAAGTTCCAGTGGCTGCCACTGAACACCTCCTGCGACGGGCTTAGGAGCAGGTTGTGTGCGAGCCCTGTGTCTGGTGCTTAGAACCATCAGATGGTTTTCACATAACAGAGCTTCTCCCCTAGAAAGACTAGAACACTGACCGTAGCTAATCCAGTTTCACTTTGAAGGATGATCACAGGAAAGAGTATGAACCTAAGCCAAGGCTGATTTCCTGTTTGTTGATTTATCTATTCAAGGCCATGTTTGTGACACGGGTGAATAAAAACCTAGTCACTTCAGGGAGTGAATTCCAAATGACTCGGTGGTGTGTTCATAGAGACCTGCCCTCAGCCCTTATAGCTATACTTTACTCCAGATTAGTATCTTCTCTGGGTGTTTGTTGGGTTTAGATGACTAGACTTTGGTTGGCTGCATTTTTTATATTTCTTCCCTCCCTCCTTTCTTATTTATTTATTTATTCCCAGCAGAGTGAGGAATGATTCTTCTCTTTTCTGTGCTGACCTTTTTTTATTCTTCACTCTTTGGCTTTACCAGTTTTAGCACCAAAAATGTATTCCATGACGAATTATAGTCTGCAGCAGAACGTCCGTCAGTGGTGCTATGTGGAGTCGTAATTCATGTCATTCTGGAACTGCGGCCTTACGGAGTCACGGTGTGAATGGAGTTAACTGAAGCTAGGGATGGAGGGCCCGAGAGTCCCACGTGGTGCTTGATGGAGTGGTGTTTATGTATTATACATAGGACGCAGGGTACTAGTTTCTAGGTTTAGTACATAATCATCCACCCACCCCCACCCCCACGCGCACCCCTTTAAACATGTAGAGGTCCCTTCAGGAATATCCTAACTTTCTGCACCCAGATCAGCTCCTTTTGCCTTGTTTAGGTGTCAGCATTCTCTCAGCCACCCTCTGTGCTTTAGATTCACGTCTCCTTTGCTCCTTCCTGACTTCCTCCCATTCTGAGTCAGTCACTGTGGCCCACCTTACAGGAGCTCTTTCTCGGTGCCTCCACTCCACTGCAAGCTTGCCAGTTGGGGTTCTTGTTACTTGCAACCTGCCTCTTTTGCTAGGCGTCTTTGCACACGCAGCTAGCGTCTGCATCACTAAGGAGTCATCAGTCGTCCTCCTTCCCTACCTGGCTTCCTGACTCCTTCGGCACCTCTAACTACATTTATGCCGACATGGCATCCTGATGGGGCTGATGCAGCTGCCCCCCACCCCCAACCCCCGCAGCCGGGAGGTTGTATCCGTTCATACAGGAGAAGAGGGAGCCAGGGGAGTAGAGAAATGACCTCTGTCACATTATTAACAGACAGTGGATCTCCCACTGAAGCACTTGAATCTGTGGTTTCCTCCAGCCTCACATAATCATGTTCCAAGCTCCTGACTTGGTGACATCTGCAGGGAACTGGATTCTGTGTAACCTGCCGAGCCTGACGCCTGACCTTTCGGCTTTTCTGCTCTCTGCTTCTGGTCATGCTGAGCTGTTGCCTGGAGCCCTGCTTACACTCCCACACCCGTCTTCAGGCTTCTGGGCCCCGTCACGTGCAGCCTGCTGGGTCAGCCTGTGTTGGAGGGCTTGTGCCATAGTCACTTACAGAGCCCCAATAACTCCTTGGTGTGACATTGGAGTTTGGGTACACATTCATGTTCCTGGTAGATTGAGGACTGTGGGGTTCCCATGGGTTCAGTCTCTAGGTTTTGAGGGGTATTTTCAACAGGTAGTGGTGAATTATTCCTTCTTACACAATGACGAATAGGAACTACTCATTTTTATCATTTAATTACCAAAGCCATTCATTTCAGCTTAAATACATACTGAGGTGAATCTGTTACTCGTGTTTCTTCTGCTTAGCTGTAGCTTACAAGTTTGGGAAGTTGTGTTTCCATCTGCGTTCAGTTAGCACATCTGTAGGTTCTGTTTTGATCGACTTGCTGCAGAGCACAGTGGCTCCCAATCCTCCGCTCAGCTTCTCTCCCTTGCCAGTTCTCTTCAATACATTGTTTAGAAATACGTTGATTGTTTTGCAGGTATTTGGGGTTCCTGGGTAATCTTTGTATTATGGATAGCTAGTTTAATTCTGTCAGAGAAGTACAATTTCAGTCTGTTTAATATATGGTCCAAAATATGGCCTGTTCTTGATTGTTGCAGATCTCTGTTGTCTGGTGACTCTAAGTTGGGTCAGTTCGGTTGAAGGTGCTCAAGTCTTTACTGACGGCTGTCTGTTAGTTCTGTCAACTGAGGAGTAGTGAATTCCCCAGTTCTAACTTACTCTGTTGACCCGTATCCGACCTACTCCGATATATTGTGAAGCTGTGATGTTAGGTTTAGACATGCTGTTATGTCCTGAATGAACTGATCCACTTTGCTTTATGAAGTGTGTCTCTTCTTTATTCCAAAGTTACTGTGTGAGAAACGTAGGGCATCGGGCACTCATTGGCTAAAATCTGCCTGGCCTGTCAGTTCTCTCCCTTCCCTTAACCCACGGGTGTCTGTGTATTTAGCACAGATTTCAGATAGATGGCGTGCATGCAGATGTGTCAGTGCGTGTCTTACAGATGCCAATGCTGCATCTGATGTGGATGTTTCTGACCCCGTCCTCCTGTTTTGCTCCTCTCCCTGTTTATGCAGCCTGCTCTTCCAAGGGAACACAGCGTCCTTGCCATGCCTTGTCTTCTTTGGGACTGAGATGGGGTTTTCTGTCCTGTGAGTCTGTCATTTATTCTCCTATGCTTTATTCCCCATATTCTCTATTGTATTATTTCTGCTGCTCACCCCAGGCCTTACCGTGGTGTGTTAAAGGTTTACAGTTTTCATTTGCATGTGTAACGGTGGAAGAGCCTCGGCAAAGGTGACTCTGTTTTGCCTGTCATAGTTTGAGCATTTTACTCACGCTGTGAGGCTTACGCTGTAGTTTTGTTTAAACGGGCAGATGTGTCAGTTGCAGGGACCCAGGTTGATGCTGCTTCCAAGTCCTCCTTCCATCTTACACAGACCAGTCTCTGTACCATTTTCCTTCTGCGGGACAAAACTTCTTAACAGTCCTTGCAGGCCAGAACTGCTGCTGCTGCCGCTCCTCACTATGGTTTGGCTTTGCCTTCACCTTTCTAGATGCTTCTCTGGGTAAAGGCTTGGAAGCTGGCATTTTGCCCTCTCAGGGATGACTCTCTGTTGTCTCTAACAGTGTGGCGTCCAGTGCTGTTCCCGTCTTTATCCTCTGAGCATAGTGCCTGGTGACTGAGATAGTCTTTCTCTTTGCTCTGCTGCCCAGCCAGTCGACCACATGCTTCCAACACAGTTCTCCGGGTTTTTACTCTGATTGGGATTCGTTGGGCTTTTTGAATCTGTGGGTTCACTGGAAAATCTTTTAGGTGTTAGGTGTCTCTTCAACTATAAAATGTTGCTATATTTCTTGGTACTGTCCCATGGGCCACCGATAGCACATTTCCCTCATTTTAGAATTTTATTGTTGTGTCCTACGTTATTAATCATTAACATTTTCTAACCCCCGATAACATCTCTCATTGCAGATACTATTTCATCTCAGAAGCCCCATTTCTTTTTTTAATGCCTTCTGTTTTTCTCCTCAGGACAGTGTCCTTGTACCTACTTAACCATCTAGGCTATGTTTATTAGAGATGCCTACCAACCATGTCTTTCATTGTATGCTGTGTTGAGCAAGTTCCTCCTGATTCTGACTCTTGCTGCGGGGTTTAGTTACTGCCCTAGTCCTTGGAGAGGGATGTGAGTTCTGGGTTGTGAGTTGCTGGGCTGCCTCTCCGACTTGTAATCAGTTGTGTGCTCTGAAAGGGTGATACCGACCGGTCTTTATTGTGGCCGTGCCCAGTATGTAAGTAAGGCAGAGCTGTCTCGGTGCCTAGTGTGAGCTCTTTATACGCCAGCCGTGGAAACACAAACCATCTTTAGTCCTCTGTCAACTCAGTTTCTGCTTAGCCACTCCAGTAGATCCTTCTGGAGACTCTGATGTGCATGGCCAACGACTAGAGGCAACTCTGTAGACTTTGTTTTGTGACTTTTGGCTCCTTGTTCCTCTTTGGCCTACAGTGTTTTCTGTAACTAAGGAAAACCTTCAGGCTGTGCTTGCGTTTCCCCTTTGGTTTGCCAGAGCCTAGAAACCACTTGTGGAGATGACAGTCTGTTGTCAGGGTGGGAGAGCAGGCGCTTCCTATCTGCTTCCGCTTTTAGAAAACAACTAGCGTTGTTTCCAAGTGAAAGCAGAATCCTAGTCTCTTTCCTCTGTCGCCTGTGGGTCGAGACCCCCTTGAAGGGGTTGAACAGTCCTTTTCTAGGGATCATCTAAGACCTTGGATACTACATTGTGGTTCCTAACAGTAGCAAAATGACAGTTATGAAGTAGAAGTGAAGTAAATTTATAGTTGGGGGTCATAACCATAACATGAAGAACTGTATTAAAAGGTTGTAGTATTAGGAAGGTTGAGAACCACTGCCATAATATAATATTAGAGAATAGTAAAATGGCCCTTTTGACAGCTCTTCACTGAAATTGTAGTCCAGGAGAATTATCATTTTTCTCATCTTTAAAACTGGTAGCATTTGGTACTAACGAAATGATGGCTCAGTGGTTAGAAGCACTTGTTCTTACTCAGGGCCTGAGTTTGGTACCCAGCACCCACATGGTGGCTCACAGCTGCCCATGACTCCAATTCTAAGACTTCTGAGGCCCACAGGGTTTTGTATTAGTCACATGTGGTGTACATACCTATGTGCAGGGACACACTGAGCTTTTGTATTGGTTTCCTTTGGTTCTCACTGGTCTGTAGTGTTTTTTTTTTTTTTGATGTCATACAGTTGTGACCCTTCAGAGGTCACCTGGTACAGCCTCATCAGTCCTTGGTGTTGATATGGTGTGGGACAGGAGGGCAGTTGAAGGCCATTGCTCTGCCATGCCTTTCCATAGAGCCTTCCCTGTCTCAATTTTGCCTGTGTCTTCTGGGGTCTTATAAGGGGGACTAGGGAATAAAAGACAAAGTGTGCAAGAATTCTCTTACATACTTCAAATTCTCTCTTAGTGTTTTTTGCATGTGTTTCTTATATAACTGGTACCATGAAGAGTCCTCCAGTGTTTCCCCTCAGTTCCCTTGAGTCTTTATAGAGATAGCATCTGGCTGCACTTGCAGGCTGATCCCAGACTCCATGTTACCCCAGGAACCTGGGGAGCCTGACCAAGTACAGGTTTTTTTAAAAAAGTAACAGTTTGCTTATTATTAATAATATTTACTCTTCTTGACTCTTTGCTATTCTGAGCCCAGAAGCTGATGGCTTGAGGTGAATTAACACCTGTTGCTTAACCTGGAAAGGGGTGGGAGTTACTTAAAAGGTTTATTAATAGTGCTCTCTTTTCTTTAGCCTCTAGTAGCCTCTCACTGACTAGGCTGGTTAACTCTTTGTGGACCAGAGAGGAAGGAAAAGAAAAGAATTAAAATCCTTTACACAGACATCTATGCACAGACACATATACATTCATATATACACAGTCTGGCCTGGCCCTGCCACCTGTTTGAATTTATTCCACAAGTGTTCATGCATGCTTCCATAGATTCACATATTCCTACACATGAACGTATAAGCAAACAGACATATGCATTTGAATGGATGGATGGAGTAGAGCTCCCCACACCAACCCCATTCTTTTTATTTCTTTTCTCTGGCCCTTTTATAGACAAAAGTTCTTAGAAAATTACCTCATAGATAAAATGTTCCACAAGATAGGAGTTACAGAAGGATGTTGATAGTAAGTTTAAAGCAGTGTTTCGTTCCATAAGCTCATTGTAAGTTCAAAGCAATAGTTTCATATGGCCTTGCTTTATCATAGTGCACACCTGTGGCTTCATCCTTGGCACTAACCTAGACTGAATGTTTTCCCTTGATCATAAATTTGTCCCAAGCCTATTTCTCCTTTTAGTGTAGTTATGAAAACTCATTGCATTCTTTATTATAGCCTTTTCTTACAATTTGAGGAGTGGGTACATTCTATTCTTGATTCTAACTTTCTTACATCTTTCTAGTAAAACAACTAAAACTAGCTCTTAAAACTTTCTTCCTAAGATTATTTGAATCAAATCAGAAGCTATATAAAATCATTAATTCATCTAAACAGCATTAATTCATGAACGTTCATCTTTATGTTGATCTGCAGGAAATTTGACCAACTAGGGTGGGTAATGCCCAGGGATTATTGTATTAACATAATAATGACAGGAAAGGCTTATCAGCTGCAAGAAGCAATCCTGAGATGAAGTCTCTTGGGACCTTGCCTCTCGCAGCTCACCCATCTTAGGTCATGCAAAGAGGTGGGCGACCTCCAAGTAGGCCACCTGCTAGCCTCAGCCTTTCCTAGATGGCTCCTGACAAAGTTGAACTGGTCTTCCTGTCTCAGTCTCCTGAAGAGCAGTACTGCACACGCCACCACATCTGGCGTTGGTTCCTTATGTGAAAAGGACCTAGCGAAAACAACTTGGTGTTGAGTAGAGAACATGAGGTGAAGAGCTAAGTAGAGGGTTTCTCCCTTTAATGTGAGCAGAGTTGGTTTGAGTGTATCTGACTCTTACATCCTCCCTAGTCGGGTGGCTCCTGTAATGAGAGTTGGAGAGCTTGGCCTTTTGAGAAGGTGGCAGCTGCATGTAGTGGGCCTTCTGTAGTGGGTGGCAGGGGTAAAGGCCAGGGGAGACCAGAGGTTGAGTTTAAACTGTGGACACTGTCCCTGGTCTACCATGGCCGGCCTTCCTCCTCGGTGTTCTCCTGCCCTGATGCAAAACAGCCTCAAGTGAGAAGCGTGTGGGGTTGGGCCCAGGAGTCAGAAGGAGCTTCTGGGGCAGAGAGATGAACTGTGGTGGCACTTGGGAGGAGTGGGGTGAGGCGGAGCTGGAATATGTGAAGAGAGAAGAGGCCTTCATGAGGGCGGGAGGCTGAGAGAGAGAACTAGAAGAATGAATGATGTGAGTGTGGCGGCTTGAGTTTTTTGTTTTTTTTTTCTCTTCTTGAAATGGCATTTGAATGGAGGATGTTTATGGAAGCAGAAGACACAGACAATTGAGAAAAGATCCTGTGACAAGTTAGCTGGTTATCAGATCCAATTTAGCCAGGGCCATGATGGTCTGCTCACTGCTCACCAGTAGCGAGGAGGATTTTGCTCTCTAGTCTCCACCAAATTCTCACTAACCAATGGATTTGTCTACTTTCATTTTCTGCATAACCCCTAAGACACAGACTCTTAACGGCTGCCCCCCACTCCCTTAAACACACATACACTCTTTCTTTCTCTCGCACACACATTACACACACATAGTCTCATTCTCTCTCTCTCTCTCTCTCTCTCTCTCTCTCTCTCTCTCTCTCTCTCTCTCTCTCTCTCTCTCACTCTCTCACACACACACCAGTTTTTCCTCAGAGCCTCATTGTCCAGTGCAGTGGGAACAGTACTTTGCAAGCACTGTGAACTATATGCTAATGCTCTTCGTTCTGTTCTAAGAGCATAGTTCTTTTAGTTTATTTCTTTTCCAGTGAGGGGATATTTCTCAGGTTTTGTGTCTTTTTTTTTTTTTTTTGGTCACCCCATTTTTGAGTTTCCTAAGCTGACCCAGAGAACTGAAGCTTTTAGTTCTTCTCAGCCCTTAGTTTTCAGTTTCTGCTTCTTGGCTGCACTAAGAAGGGCTGCCCTCCCCCGTGCCAGGACACACGGGCTTGATCTTCAGTCAGTATTGGATTTCATATGCCAGTGGGTAAGCTGGCTCCCACCGCTCACCTTAGGCGTCATGCTGCCTCTGGACTTCAAATGAAAATAGAAAATCTCCGATGAGAAAAGTAAGTTAGTATACATGTCAAGCCATTAGAGAGTGAACACTTGTGTTGAGCTTCTAGGGCTCTGATAAAGCAGTGCAGACGCATAAAGCTGTAAAGACCGTTTTATAGAGCTGGAGTTACATTTCCATATTTAAGTTACGTTTTATAGCGCTGGAGTTACATTTACATATTTAAGTTAAGTTTTATAGCGCTGGAGTTACATTTCCATATTTAAGTTAAGTTTTATAGCACTGGAGTTACATTTACATATTTAAGTTACGTTTTATAGTGCTGGAGTTACATTTACATATTTAAGTTAAGTTTTATAGCCCTGGAGTTACATTTACATATTTAAGTTACGTTTTATAGTGCTGGAGTTACATTTACATATTTAAGATTCTTTACTTTAGTCTTTGGCAAGTCCTTAGTCGCCCTTGAGAAAAAAATATTTCTCACTCCTCACAAGGGTCTACAATAGGATGTTCTGACACAATCAAAGGCTCTTAAAAATTCTGGCTTTAATACACCCTGGATATATCTCTACATTAGCCGTGAGTATTAGGCCTCTGGGGTGTACTCCTGGGCAGTGTTCCACCTTGGAGTGTCTCACCAAGGTCCTGAGGTTGAGGGCTGCGCTGGCAAGCCTGATGCTATACAACTGCTGCTCTTACTCTCCAAGGAAGACAGAATCTGTCAGAATGTAGGGGAGCATCCAGACCTGCTAGGGTTCTGTTACTTGAAAAATGACACAGAGGGACTCTATTGTTTTAGCAAGCTAAAGTTTACAAAGTGCTTGGGTCCAAGGTGGGTAGGGAGACAGAGGAGTTGTGTTTCCTTGTCCTTCAGCCCTTGTTAGGCCTCTTGGCGGCCATCTCAGCAAACTTGAGCTTCTATGCCTACCTGCCCGTCTGCCCGTGCTTCCCTGTGTCCAACAGCTCCAGACCGGTGGTTACCGGACTACTTTAGTATCTTGCAAAGAGCTCTCTGATGTCTGTGCGGGGTCCCTCGAATTTGAAAGGTGATTTTAAATAACGAAGTGAATAAAGCCCGTTATGCCTTTGGCTGCCTGATGGCATTCTGGCAGTCAGTTGAATCAGGAGCTCCCTCACAGAAGTCATCATTGTCGCGGGACCCAGGAGTGTTTGAGGGCATGAGAAAGGCGCTTGCCGTGGGCCTCTCCACCATGGCATCCCCAGGACTCTTTGATGTTTAGCACTCTGGTCATGGCATTGGGCCACAAGGCCACCATGTACACTGCTGGCTGTCACTGATGCTCCTTCCTGTTCAGGTGGCACGTGCGTCCATAATGCCTCTCTCTTATTCGCTAGGCAGAAGATGGTGGTAGTGATTGGGAGCGGCTGGCTGCACCCTGCAGGGCAGGAGTGAGCGCGTGCTGTTCAGCTGTCCTCGTGTGAGTCTCACGCCTTTCTTCCCTCCGTGTTCTGGCATGGCTGCCACACACGTGCAGCAGAGCCTTGCCTGACTGACATCCGTTTGTCAGACGGTTGCTGTGTTGCAGAGTCTGTCCAGGTCTTTTGTTCCCTTTTTATTTTCGTCACTGTAGTACATGTCAAGAGTGACACAGATCCTATGATGGCAGGAGATGAGAGGTGTGGGGGCTAACAAGTGCTTATAAACTCAGTAAAAGGAAGCTCTTTAGGGTGCTGTGTGGTCAGTCGGTGCCGAACACACTTGTGTTAAGTGGACTTTGGCAAGATCTTGTGGTCCCACGTGCGTTTCTCAGCAGCTTACTATTTTTCTCGTGGCTTGCTTCCTGACATGGTGCGCTGTTGCTGTCTGCCATCCCCACACTCCAACCTACGTGATGCTTTCTATTCATTTCACCAGTGCATCACCAAAGCGGAAAGACAATACACCAACCAGGTCTCTTCTGGCCTCTTCCCTAGCAGAGTTAATGCTGCCAAGACACGATGGGATCATCTGCTTGGCCCAAGGCCAGCACAGAAATGGCCTCCCTCCCCAGCCTTGAGTGGTGTAACCTCTAACGGGGAAGGCTGTTACTGCGCCATGTGACCCGGCCTGTTATGAACAGCTATTTCACTTAGCGACTATGACCAGAAGCCGTCTTCTATGTCTTTCTTAAATGGAAAGTTGCTGTGCCTTCTTTTCCATTGCTAGTGTGTTGAGCGAGCCTTGTTGCTGTACCACTCTAAGTCCTCTGAGGATCAATGGCATGAGTAGAACCTCCCTGTGGACTGACCGGCCTTTGTCAGGAGGTGTGGGTGGCCAGCGGTGGCTGTAGCCTGGCTCCTTTTGTGGTGGACACTTGACCTTCTACTCCAGGAGGATAGCCAAGTACCTCACCCCTTTGTAGAAAAGTCCTTTTGCAGATTTCCTTCTAGCTGATGGACCACACGAAGGAGAGCTGTAGATGTGTGAGCTTGCCTCCTGGGTGTGAGAATAGTTTCCCCCTGTAGGATCTGCCTGCTTAAGTTTTAAAATGGAAATGAGTGTGAAATGAGAAGTAGAATCTTTAGTTACAGTTAAAAGTGAGTGGACTAAGCTTACTCTGCATGTCACCTGCATTCTGTTTTCCAGTTTCCTGTGGTCAGTAGGCACTGTTGTAGGAGTCAGGTGTAGGACACGCCAGGGAAGGCAGCATAAAGAGACACAGCCCCTGCTTCCTTCCCTAAGGCGGCGGCTGGTGAACGCGTCTTCTGACTAGGAGATGCTCCCGGGCTCCAGACCTTCCTAGGAGCTGAATTTAGTTCCAGTGTATTTAGGTAGAAGAAAAATATTTACCACACAAAATAAAGCTGTTGGGAAAATGAGTCTCTGGGGAAACCAATTCAAAGTACTCAAAAGCAGACTACTTGAATCCACTGAGTTCACTGCGGGGTTCCGGTCAGCAGTTGTAACTCTGGTAATTATCATAATGTAAAACAAGCAGGCCATGGTTTTTATTTGCCCAGAAATGATTGTACATAGTACTGCATGATCGATAGGCATTAGGATAAAGTTATTCCCTTGGCATCAGTCTTTCTCAAAATAAATGTATATGTGACACTCAACTGTTAGGTCTCCCATTGTGTCTTGGCTGCCATCTTAGTCCCTTCAGGGTTCAATGACGCATAATAACTGAGCTGTGTGTTTACCAACCTCTTGCTGAAGTGAACTACATGTTTGGTTTATTAGAGTGTGTGACTTAGAAGCATCTGGCTTACTTTTGTTTTTGTTTGTTAAACAGGAAAAGGACCAGCGCAGCCTAGACATAAACACTGCCAAGTGCATGTTGGGACTGTTATTAGGAAAAATCTGGCCCCTTTTTCCAGTTTTTCACCAATTCTTAGAGGTACCAAGTTACTACTTTATGAAATGTTATGTTTGCTTGCTTAGAACTAACACATACTTCATCTAACCATGTTATGTAATTTTTTATTTGCCGTAGCTTTTTACTCATTGGAATTGTGATTCCCTGATTGCTGTCTGTCAGTGACTGCATGTTTTGGAGTGTGTCTGTGTGTTCCTGTCAAATTGTGTGTCTGAACAGCCACAGCACTCCCTCTGTCCTCCCGACCCCATGGAGATCCCACTGGCTCTGGACTCCCAGTTCTTTGTAGCAACAGAACTCGGGGTTACTTTGAGATGAATGTCCAGTCTTATGCCAACATTAAACACGAGCCATCTGCCTCTCACCAGAACTAGTTTCTAATCTATTTGTAGTCCCAGTGCCTGGCGGAGTGCTTGGATAGATAGCCCTGAGCACTGGATTAGGCACACTGGCAGTGTTCTCTTCAGTTTAAATGTGCTTAGCCTAGAGTCAGAAACAACTAGCTTTCACTACATTGTTGCTGTTTGCTTTCATGGTGGTCAAAATTTGGAGCCACCAATTATTAGCAGTGGTTTTGTTGAAACATCCTTTTGCAGAGCCTGAATGAAGCAGAGACTAAGTTGCTTTGACTGCCTGAGTGTGGCATCTGCTTTGCCCACCTCCTACTGAAACATGGCCTTGCTTTTCAAGGATTGGTGTAGGATTTTGCGAGAATCCTGTGCCTTGTCCAACTCAATTCCCACTTGAAATAAACTTTCTTACTACTTGCTTTATGTAGTGGTCCAAAAGACAACTGATGTTATTCTTGTTACTAGAAACTACTTGTAAGGTTAACTGGAACTCTGTAAAAAGCTAATACAAGCTGCTTATTAATACAAGTACTTGTTGGCAGGATGGTCTGCTCTACCTATGATCCGTTCTAGCTTCTAACAGTCCCATGACATAAGCCGTCACTATTGGACAGGATTGGAAACAGGTTCTTGTACACAGGGAGTGTAGTAGGATTTGAACCGCCAGGTGAAGGGTCCTTTGACTAAAAGATGGGGCTGTGAGTAAATTTGACAGTCCCTATTCCCAGGGACTTAACTGGCTGTTTTGAAACTTCTAAAGCTTTTATGCTTCAGAAGTTGAAGTCTGTGCTTTGCTCTCATGTCAGTTTGTAGTTTTTCTTTGAGAAGGAGGGTAGCAACCCTTCCATTCCAGCCTGTCTTGTGCCTGCATCCTCAAAACCATTGGCTTGACTCTTTGCATATATTTAAACTGGTTTTGATATTTATTTATTTATTTATTTATTTATTTATTTAATTGCCATAAGGACTTTTAAAATGTCAGCTCTGGATTTTGCTTTTAAATTTCTAGGCTATTGTATTCATCTACCTGTAGCAGATTTCTTGTCTAAGGGTGATAGACAACCACTTCATGTTTTTTCCAGTTTTTCCTGAGAGTCATAGCAAGAGTTCTCAGCTCTGGGCCACTGGCAGCATTTCCATAGTCCCCAGCAAGTGGCTGCCTGGTTAGCATTTACTGTGTGCCCAGTACTGGATGAAGCACTGTCTGTAAACCGGGTAGTCCTGTGGTTTAACCCTTGCAGCACTGCTGCCCAGCGGGTGCTGCCACTGGCTTAGAGGCGACCTTACAGTGATAATGAATTGAAAACATTGCCATTTTAAATTGCTTGCCCGTCGATCTTCCTAGATTGGTGCTTCAGTTGAGCTAACCCTGCATGCGCTTTCTTAAGTTGACTCATACAGAAACTGAAACCGTCCCCCTTGTTTGTGTCATTAACCGTATCACTTCCCTCCCCCCACCAGCAATCAAAATACAAAGTGATAAACAAAGACCAGTGGTGCAATGTTCTGGAGTTCAGCAGAACGATTAGTCTCGACCTCAGCAACTACGATGAAGACGGAGCATGTGAGTACTGGGTGCTGAGTGAGTACTGGGTGCTGAGTGATCTCTCCTTCCTCCCCCACTCATTCACTGTACACTTCTCTCCCGGAACAGCCTCTGAGCCCATGGCTTTTCTTCTGCCCCTCACCTCTCCCTCCACCTTCCTCTTCTTCTCCCTCTCCTTTCCTCTTTTTCCTTCTCTTCCTTCCAGTTGACCCTCGGTCCCCATGGGTGTTGGCCACATGCTGAGCCTCTGAAGCCTCTCCAGGCCTCATGTTGTTTGTTCTTTGTCTCTCCAGGGCCAGTTTTGTTGGACGAATTTGTGGAATGGTATAAAGACAAGCAGATGTCCTAGGACCTTATGCCTGGCAGCGAGAGTCACTGTTCCCACGGTTATGTCACCCATTAGCCATAAACTGCTGTCTGTATGGAAGCGCATGCTGCTTTTCTTGCACCGCCAGCCTCTTGCAGGCAGGCGTGTCTCGGTGTTTGCTATTGAATGGGCCGCCCTGCTTGATGTAGCATTGTTCTCTTGGAGGCTGCTCTGCAGTTCGTTTTCACACTACAGATTGGTGAATTTGCCAACGTCCTCACTGTGATTATGTGTATATTGCTGTTTAAATTTTGTATATGTGTATAAAATGAAAAGCTTCACCTAGAGATTATTTCTGCAAAAATGTATTGTAAAAATAATTTTGTGGCATATTTTTGGTCCCCCCCTTTTTTTTTCAAATGAACCAGTTATACTTTATTTGGTCTCAAATTTCAGAAAACATAACTGTCCCCGTAAGCAAGTATTGCCAGAATTAACCTCATTGCTTAAGAGGCCAACTTCTGGAAGAAGTAGGAGCCATGACTTACTGTGGCATAAGCCAAATATGACTTGGTTTCCTTGACAACTTTGGTATTTTAAAGTGACAAAAGTTATTTATTTGAGTGCACAAACAGCTGACACGCTACAAAGCATTTCTAACACAAAACGTACAGGTTTATGGTGTTTTTTCCCTTCCTCTTCCTCCTCTCCTCCTTAAATTGCTCCTTATTTTAAATCGAAGCTTACGTTTCCATAAACCTTCCTCTGTTTCCCTGCTTTGTGTTCCTCTAGCAGTGCTTGGTCTGCTGAAGCTCTCTGTGCCACTGTGCAAACCGTCCTTTGCCACCCACCCTCATGAGCCTCCTGGTTTGCTGGCGGCATGACTGCAAAGCACTTTGAACTATGCTTGAGATTTTAGTTACTCTTTCATGGTGTCTGTAATACCCTAGGGCTTTGGAGTTGTTTGTTTGTTTTTGTTTTTAAACCACAAGTGAGAGCTGTTTGTTTCCTGTCTTTGTTTCACCCGTGCTGGGCTTCTCCTGGCCACGCGTCCATTGCAGGCAGTGGACTGAAACCACCAGCATCGAGCTAACCCTGTTCACACTGGGACCTTTCTCGGAGGGGCCGCTTGCCATTCCCTGAGTCACAGGTACAGAAGGGTGGTAGTAGCCATTATGTGGATGAGAAACCAGAGCCAACACAGCAGTAGTTGTGAGTTTGTACCTTATGTCTTACGTTTAAGGTTTGCATCTGCTTGCTTGCTTGCCTTGCCCCTCGTGCAGAAGTACACAGTTAACAGGTTTCCCCAACCATGTGGTGCTATGACTCACTCGGTCCCTGAAGTCTGTGAAAACACATCTAAGATTTAACCCAGGAAAGAGCTAATGGCTGGTTTGCTGGGTAAATGGTATAGAGGGATCCGTGCCTGCCCAGGCAGGTGATGGCTACAAGATGGTGGGGTTATTGGCCAAAAAAGAAAAGAGTCTTCTCCATTCAGTGTGAACCTTTAAATGGCATTAAATGAGCAGAGCACAGAGACAGTGCTACCCTGACCGCTGTTTCACAGTTCCTTTTCAAAGTGTTGCTATTTTCATATATTTCTTTCCCTGATTGAACCACCAAAGACAGAAATGTTATATGTATATATCGTGTGCGTGCATATGCAAAATCATGATGTGGTGGAATGCAAATACTTGCCTTTTTCTACCAAATAATGAGGTTTGGTTTGCTGTGAAATAAATCAGAAGTTTAAAAAGACCAACAACCCGATATTGCTTTAGCATAACCATCCTTTGTCTGTAGTCTCACTTATGAATTAGTATATGAACACAATGTAAACTTCTTGGAAAAAACCACAGCTTTTGAGACTGCTCTATGAAAGGCATTCCAGTGCATACAGGTGTGTGGCGCTGGGGACTGCTAAGACAGGCACAGCTCTGCAGAGGAGGATCCCTTTTCAGGTGGTCCCACGGTTAAAGAATCATTCTCTCAGGGTGACTGTTGTTGAGGTAGGTCAGCTGTCGATTGTCTCGATGCAAAGAAGGATCATAGATGGGATTGTTTTAAATGCTGTGTGAGAATCTAGAGAGTGTTTGAAACACTAAGCACAGTGAACCTGCGAGTAAAGGTGGTTACCAACATGAGAAATTCCATTTTATCTTCCGTGAACATTTTGATAATAGAGACTCAAGTAAAAACCACCGTGATGACTAGGATGGAAGTCGGCATTCCAGAGGGGATGACCAATATTTACAACTCCAGATAATCTCTGAACTGCCTCAAGAAACAAACCACCGTGACTGTGGCTTGCCTTTGGATTTCTCGATTTTACAGAGCTATTATTAAGGGGACCCCTTTTCTTGAAGAATCGCCAAGTTACGCAAGTTGAACGATCATCAAGAGCACTTATGGCTACCATTGGAAGAAGCCCGGGCGCCTTCGGTTCTCCAGTACCTGAGCCCCAGCCACCCTTCCTCCCTTCACTTGTGTTTCAGGGTGCGGCAACATCCTCTTGTTGGGGAATGCAGCTTGCAGCCGTTTACACTGCACTGGGTAGAAGTTATCTAGCAAGATGTGCTGGATAGCCATGGTAGCCTTTGGCGTGCCCCTTTTGAAGCATGAACTCTTGTGTTCAGTCTTTCTAACTGATTAGACAAACCTCTAGATTCTGGTTTAACAGATTTCTGCTGCCTCTGTCTCCATCCTAACCATACTTTTGAAGTTTATACAGAAAGCTTTAAGAGTTTAGTTTGTGCCCTTGGTTTTTATTTTTACAACTGCTAAAATACCTCTGTAAGCCTTATCCTTTATCCTTTCATAGTTGTATAAAATTGTATAGAATTCATTCACCAACTGAAATGTTGGATATCTGTAAATGAGACCAAAATGTGGGTTGCTTTTTTTCATAAAATAATTTCTATTGGGCGTTGCTGTGACATGAACAGCAGCCAGCCTATTAACTGTGAATGCCTTGTGTCGTCAGTATTTGCATTACATTCATAAAAGTGTGCAAGTCCTGTGACTCCCAGCTTAACTAAATACTGTTATGCCACTTAACGAGCACAGCAAACTGGTTTAAGTTTCAATGAAATTGATGTAAAATGATAGCCCATAAATAAACAGATATTTGTGTTTGGTTTCAGAACTGATTTGTGGGGTCTTTGTACTCTGGGTTTCTCTGCCAAAACCATTTTTAAAGTACTTTTTTAAAAAATTTAAATGTTTTATCCTTTGCCTTTCAGCCTGTTCTATTAAAAAAAAATCTTACAGGTTCAGGGGGGAAATGCAAGAGTAATCCAATGAATATGTATATTCCTGTAACATAGACACACCTTAGGGCATTTCCTGGGTGGGGGCAGGGGAGGAAGACAGACAGATACTACTTCATTTTCTGAATCGTTTGACACTGAATTACATTATGACACAGCATACTGACCTTTTAGAATGAGATAGAATCTATTCATGGTGACACTATGCAGTGGTCACACTCAAGAATTTCAGCAATGGTAATGTTACTTGATACACAAAATTAAAATCTGCCTAATTGTATCAATAATAGGTATTTTATTTCCCAACCAAGGATAAGAATTTTATAAGAATGTTTCCGTGTAGAGCATCTTAAAAGTCTTGGCAAGGACAGTTTAGGCACTCATCGAGTTGTGGTGACAGAATGATTTGTTACCATCGACTCTATTGTGCTTTTCTAAACATTGAATGCTAATGCTAAGTGATCATAAGCCAAGAGCTAGGCAACCATTTTACTACCCATAAGGGTACTGTGCAGGAAGCTGTGTGTACCGGCCTGCTTTCTGCTCTGTGTCCCATATTAGAATGTGAGCTGAGGAGAGGGCCTTTGACCCATCCTGGAAGACTAGAACGTGTATGGGGAAGGAAGTCATAGTTACTAGTCTGGCAAAGCACTGTCAACATGTAAGTTAATCTGGGAAGATATGGATGTAAAAATGAGAAAGGCCAGTGTCTTATGGTTTACATTGCCATGTAGAGACACCATGACCATGGCAACTCTCTATATAAAGGACAACAATTAACTGGGCTTGGTTTACAGGTTCAGAGGTTTGGTCCATTATCATTAAGGCAGGAGCATGCAACGTCCAGGTAGGTATGGCACAGGAGGAGCTAAGAGTTCTACATCTTGTTCCAAAGGCAAGCAGGAGATTTGCCTTCTGGGCTGCTAAGAGGCCCACACCCACAGTGACACACGTTCTCCAGCAAGGCCACACCTGCTCATGATGCCAATCCCTGGGCCAAGGATATTCCAACCACCACACCAGGAAGTGATAGTTTCTGGAGTCTCGTAAGCTTTGGGGAGAGAGAAAATGGCAAGATGACTAAGAAGTCCAAATACATACTCTCCAAATTGGTGACTGGCATTTGGCCCAAAAGCTAAGGGCCAAACCAAGAAAGTATTTTTCCAGATAACCAGGAAAGAAGATGGCAAGTAAACATACTTGTACTTAAATATTGTAATTATTTAACTGCAAGTTAATGGGAAGGATCAGGGGTGGTCCTGGCTTCCTATAGAGTATGAGCCCAGGGTGTGTCCTGCAGCCTCCATATGGAGGAGTAGAGTCTTGAACAGTGTTCATCCACATGAAGAGTCATTGATACGCATACATTTTCCAGCAGTGTAATTGGACCAAGATAAATGGGAAATAAGTCACCAAGGCCTAGTCAGACCACCTGAGGTGCATTGCAGACATATAGAGAAGTAAGTTACAAGACAGCGACTCTCAGGAAACTTTTATACCCTTTGAAATAATGAGATAACAAAGGGATCTTGGAGTGAGACATGGGGAAAAATTGGGACTGAAGACAGAGCTTAGTGGTAGGGAACTTGCCTAACATGCACAAGGCCTTGGTTACAGCACCACACATGAGCTTCATTTTAGAGCAGTGGTTCTCAACCTGTGGGTCGTGAACCCTTTAGTAAACCTCTACCTCCCAAACTATTTACAGTATGATTCATAACTAAAATTACAGTTATGAAATAGCAAAAATATTATTTTATGGTTGGGGGGATCACCACAACATAAGGAACTGTATTAAAAGGTCAAAGCCTTGGGAAAGTTGAGAACCACTGCTCTGGAGTTTTCAAAACTGAGCATGGTGGTATGTGTGCGTCTCAGCACCTGAGAGGCTGAGGCAGGTTTGCCATGAGTTTTAGACCACTCTGGGCTACAGTTTGAGAACCTGACCATGAATGTTAAAAAACAAATACAGAAACAAACAAACAAAAAACCAAAAAGCAGTTCTAGGAGGTTTGATGTGTTCTAGCCTCCTCAGGCCCCAGGCCAAGCATGCATGTCATGCACAAACACTGACAGAAAATAGTATGTTAATAAAATACTTTTGAAAAAAGATGACTATTGGGTCAAACCCAGGGCTACTGAAATGAGGAAACTTGGCACTGTGCATGATCTGTTTGTGCCTAACAATGGCAAGGTGCACTTTTTTAGAGATGGGGTAGTGTGTGTGTGTGTATGTGTGTGTGTGTGTGTTTGTGTGTGTGTGTATGTGTGTGTGTGTGTGTGTGTGTGTATTCATACTGAACTACTCTTAACTGGAGTTACAGGTGGGTGTGTGCTGGGAATTCCAGTGTGAAATCTGAGGCCTCTGCAAGAGCAACCAGTGCTCTCAACCACTGAGCCACCTCTCCAGCCGTTTTTTGTTTTTTGGTTTGTTTCTTTCTGTGTTTGTTTTGAGCTTTTTCTGTCAGGTTCTCAAACTGTAGCCCAGAGTGGCCTAAAACTCATGGCAAACCTGCCTCAGCCTCTCGAGGGCTGAGAAGCACACATACCACCATGCTCAGTCTTGAAAACTCCAAATTGTTATGTGAAGAGTAACTTCTACATAGACGATCCCAGAAAAGTGTTTCTGGTTCCACCAGAGGTCACTTGTCTTTGTAGTTCTCTCAGCTGGCAAAACCACAGATGACTCCTGTGACTCCTCGGGCTTTCTGGCCCCATCCTAAGCTTGTGAGGCAGAGGACCACCCAACATAGGCCCACATATTACTTTTGGCAGAAGAGTTTAATTTTTCCCTGGTTTGAATCCATCTCTGGCATGTCATCAATTACTTGAAGAGAAAAGAAGTGCATTTGTAGAAGTCATGCTCTGCGGGTCTCAGAGAGAGTAAGAAGCTAAGAAACAGGGACAAAATAATAGGAACATTGTAAAGAGTGAGTAAAAGTGACGTCCCATCTCCCAAAGAAACGTTCACACTCAAAAGACATTCCTTTGAAGGCACTGTAGGGTGAGTCTGGGCTGTATGAAAGTCAGCTCAACAGGCCCTGGGTGTTTCTCCCTTAACAGTGACATTTTGGGATTGTCCTAGTTTGAAGTTCTAAAGTTACAAACTTGTGTTCTCCAGAAATGAGAACAAATAGGAGGAGAAAGCTGTAGTTGTCCCCATTACCAGTGTGAACTGCATCCCAGAAGAGTGGGCCTGGCTTCCCAGGCCACACTGCAGTCTTCTTTCTCTCAGCTTAGTGATTCATTTGTGTTCCTTGGCCTGTGGTGGTTCTTTTGTGTCACATCCTGAGAGAGAAGGTTGGGTGAGGCTGTAATCTTTTGACAGTCTGAAAGCCTGGCATCACGCCTCTTGGCAGCTCATTCTTGTGTCTCAGTGCGCATGAACCCTTCTACATCGCCTCTTCCACCTCAACGCTGATTTTCAGATTCTCAGTGTCGCCATCAGACTTCGATCATGCTTTAGGCAGATGCTCCATGTGAAATTAGTAAGAGGGTGTAGAAGGGACCAGAAAGTCAAAAGTCAACGGATTGAAGAATGAGGGGGCCGAGAATAGATCAAGGACAAAAGAGTTATTTGGGCTTATAGTTCCAGAGGATTAAGAGTCTATCGTGCTGGAGAGTTGTCGCTAGAGGCAGGCATGGTGACCAAAGCAAGAAGCTGAAAGGCCATACCCCTAATTACAAAGATAAAATGGAGAACTAGGTAAGAGTAAGTAATCTCAAAGCTCACCCCACAGTGATGTACTTCCTCAAGCAACATTGCACCATCTAAAATCTCCCCAAGCAGCACCGTCAACTGCGAATCAAGTGTTCAAATATCTGAGACTACAGGGGACATTTCTTACTCAAACCACCGCAGTGGACATGAGCCCCAGGCCCACAGTAGACTGGAAAGATACTGGCTTGGCTCAGCTGAAACATCCTGCAGTGTAGGTAGAGGGCTAGATGGAGAAGGCGTAGGGTCTCTTCAGAGGTCATATGTGTACTCGTGGATCTAGCTTTGCTAGCTAACCAGTGTGAAACCTGGGTCTCTACAAACTGGGAGTTCACAGGTGTCATTGAGTCTAGTCCATGGCTTACTGACGTGACAGTTATAGAAGAGAATGCATTCAGCCAGACAAGGCTCTTCATACTTGTCTCATTGATACCCTGGGACATTTTAGGCACCATATAGAGAAAGTGAAGTGAAGAGGGTGATATATTTAGTAAATAGGTTGGAATTTCAACTTTCAGTATGAGGGACATTAGAAGGTATCTGGGTCATGAAAGGATTAGTAAATTTATTTAAAAATAAAAGTGCTCAAATAGTATCATTTCTGCCATTGAATAAATCAAGGAAAGTTAGCAGTGTGCAGTCTGGAGAAGGTTGGCTCTGATTGTGCCAATACTCTGGCCTTGGACTTGCTGTCTACAGAGCTCTGAGAAGTGCATTTCTATTGCTTATAAGACTCCTGGTCTATGGTACTTTGTTATGGATGCCATAATTGATGAGATTGGCACATAGACTCTCAGTGTGGCAGTGGGAGGACATACTGGGACAATGACAGCCCTCGTGTCTGTGACTGGCCGCGTGGAAGCCTGACATTTGTAACCGCCTTTTACTGTTACCCACGCTGCATTTCCTTTGCCCTCCACAAGCGTGTCAGCTGGTCACAGTTATTTACCAGGACGAGGGGGCCAGGAGTCTTTCCTAGATGGAGCCATCAAAGTTTCCTTTGTTCTTCCTCCTTTTTAAAATGTTTTCTTTTATTTTTACTTTGTTTTAAGATAGGGTCGCATGTACGCTACATTGGCCTCAAACTCACTATGAGGCAGAAGTTGACTTTGAACTTGTGATCCTTCTGCCTCCAAGCACTGGGATTATAAGTGGGCTCTGTCATGGCCAATTTATATTGTTCTGGGGACTGAACTCAGGGCTTTGTGCATACTAGGCATGTACTCTTCCAGGTGAGTTACAGCCTCGGATCCTTTCTCATGAGACATAATGCCTACAGGATCTCCTGTCTTCTGGGCGTATTTTCCTTATATGTGGAGTTTGTCTTTGTGTACTTACAGAATGCCTCCCTCGCCAACAATGCCATGTGCACAGCATTGCTTGCCATCAAGAAACCCACCTCAGAGAAAAATAAATAAATGCAGCCATGAGCCATGCCCATTGGGTTGGCTGAATGTGTTCCCACCATTGAGAAATGAGCACGGTTTCTCCTTAGGATTGGTGTCCCTAAACCACCTAGAATCCCCTTTTGTCAATTCACAGGTATGGCAGTTCCGAAATGGCCAGCAGCAATCTTAACTTCCAGCTCAATGCAGCTATTGTTCTACCCTCTGGTGGAAACATTTTCCTTTTGGCACCAAGATGTCTTGGCCGGCAGAGCAAAGGCCGTGTGGACTGAGGAAGCAAATTTTGTAAGTGAGTCAACAACAGGTGTTAATGAATGGAGCCACTCCCGTTCCCACCCCTTGACTGCTGGACCCAAGAATCCTGGCACAACCAATTCAGGGCATGTACAGCCTTGTGGAGAACCTTGTCCCAGCTCCACAAAGTATTGCTACCTCGTGAGCTTTCAAAGGGCCACTCTACAGTTCTATTAGGCCAGCTACTTTAGGATGGTGGGAACATAGACTGTAAATCCCATGAGCATGGCGCATGGCTGTACTTGGTTTGCTGTGGAGTGAGTTTCTTGATTGTAAGCAGTGCTGGGTGGTATGCCACTGCTGGGGAGGCTTTCGATAAGTTCACCAATAGGAGTTTGGCAGAATCTGCTGCATGTAAGGAAGGCAACTCCATATCCAGAGTCAGATGTCTAATCTGATAGAACAAAACGCTGGCTGTCCTTCCCACGATGGAAGCTGTCCAGTGCAGTCCAGCTGCTGTGAGATCGCTCACTCATCATCCCAGAAGAATGGTTCTTACTCTGCTTCGGCGTTAGTCTTTGAGGCTGGCACACTGACTGCCCCGCTCACCCCCAGCAATGATCTTAACCAGACCAACCTTGGTTGCTAAGCCTGTGTATAATTGCCACTTCGGCTACCTCAGTCATTTGTTTATGAACCAACTGGACAATGACAGGACTGTCTAGCAATAAAGGCTGGCTGGTATCCACAGGGAAGGTCAGCTATCGCCTGATTAGTTAAGACTTCCTCTGTTGGGAACACCTTTGGTGAGTATTCATACAGGATGCACAGGGGCTGGGGCTGGGTTTGTTTGCTCATCCTTTTCTTAGTCTCCAATTTTACAGTCTTGTTTGTCCCAAGTCTCTGATCATCGAGCCAAGGTATTAGTCACAGTTCATGTAATGATACGTCTGGCAGTCCTCTGTTTTGAAGAGCTGGGAGGATGTCCCTTTACCACAGTTCTTCAGAGATGTCCCAGGAAGGGCCATGAGGCTGAAGTTACCTTCACTGAGGTGGTCCCTACATATCACAAGGAGCCATTTATAACGAATACCTAAATCTCTGTTCCATTGTCAGTAGGTAGTGAGGGAATTAATCCCTGCCCCAGGTCCCAGGGACAGCTGAGAGAAAGAAGCATAGCAGGATAGAGACCCAGGGACGTATGGACCATTTTTTATATAATTTACGGATACCTTCCAGGCCTGCTCAGGCCTGGTCTTAGACACTCCACTTCTGCTTGGTGATGACATACTGAGGCGCTTGCTTAACTTTACGGTCTGGAGGATCAGCCCACACCCAGCTCACGGTGGGCAGTTCAGGTCTCATAGTGATGTAGTGCCCGTAGTTAAGTACTCAGTGTTTACTCAGGCCCAATAACTGCTCAAGACAAAAGGTGGGTCCTCCCACCTCAAAAGATCCAGAAGAAGTGGGTCATCCTCCTTCAGATAACTCAATCAAGAAAGATCCTTCACAGGGCTACCCAGCTGCCTGAGTTTTTGGTTAATTCTGGGTGTAGTTAAGTTGGCAGCTGAGAATAGCCATCACACTGGATCCTGAACAGTGCCAGACACAGAATAGCTTACACAGTGTCCTGGACATGACAAACACTACAGACAACATCTTCTTGTATTCTGGACCCTGCCCACTCAAAATTAATAGTCACCTGGCAAGCCAACAAGAGTAATAGAGCCAAGGAAGAGCATATTCCTTCAGCAATCCAAGGTGAGTCACGAAGAGACCCATGCAGGAGGGACCAGATGGAGCGACTTATCTTCAGCCTCAGAGGGACATCTCAACAAGGCCCATACCCTAGATCCCTTGAATTTTTCTGTGTGGGAGAAAGCTCCCTCCAAGTTGGTTGGGGTTTTTGTCTACCTCTGACATGCAAGTGTATTACCAACAGTATTGTTACAACTCTCTCTCTGTCTGTCTCTGTCTGTCTCCATCTGTCTCTCTCTGTCTGTCTTTGTCTCTTTCTCTGTCTCTCTGTTTCTCTGCCTGTCTCTCTGTCTATGTGTGTGTGTGTGTGTGCATGTGTGTGTATGTGAGTGGTATATCCACATATGGGTTTGCAAGTGCCATCCTTTGTTGCTTCACACCTTATGTGTTTTCTCTTTGACCCTGAAGCTCATCACTTTGGCTAAAATCGCTGGCCAGAAAGTTCCCAGGATCCACATGTCTCTGCCTTCCCCAATCACTAGGTTTACAGGCACATGCAGCCCTGCCCAGCTTTTTACGTGGATGCTAAGGATTTGAACTCAGGTCATGCTTTTACAGAAAACACTGTTGTCCACAGAACCATTTCTCCAGCTTCTCATTAAAATATCTGTCTTTCTGTCTTCCTGCATGATGCCATCCATGTAGTAGATCAATGTGATCTTATGGGAAAGAAAGGTAGTCGAGTTCCCATTAGCTATTTTATGACACGGGGCTGGGGTTGGGTAGTAAAGTGTTGCTGGCCTTCCCAGGTCAAGTACACAGCTTTCTTGTGTATCTATTTGTCAGGGATGGAGAAGGACATCCATTGGGTCAGTAGATTCATGTCACACTCCAAGAGTGGGCTGAGCTGCTCAGACAATGAAACCATGTCTGATATAGCAGTTGCAACTGGAGCTGTTGTCTGGTTAAGCTTATGATAATATTCTGTCATTCTTCAAGACCCATGGACCACTTAACCTCTCTCATTGATGAACCACAGTGATGCACTGTTTCTCCAGAACCCTGTCAGCTCAGAGTCAATGTCCTTCATTGCTTTCATTGTTTCCCTTTCCCCAAAGCACAGTTATTCTTGTAAAGATTGTAGAACCGCTTTGGGGAAGCTAGAAGAAAGACTCACATTATAAATTTGGGGTAATCTGGGGTCCTTATAAAAGAACCTAGAATCCCCTTCCTTTGAGAGATTTGCTGTCTTTAAATGGCTCAAGTCTGGAAGCTGATCAGTGGCTATGATGATGCCCTTTACAATTTATCTTAGACCTCCTTCCACTTCCCCATCCCTAGCTGCACACCTCCTCCCACAAGGCCACGCCCCTCCCACAAGGTCACACCTCCTCCCACAAGGCCACATCCCTCCGACAAGGCCACGCCCCTCCCACAAGGCCACACCTCCTAATCCTTCCAAACAGGTCATCAACTGGGGACTAGGCACGCAAATATGGGCGCCTATGGGTTCCATTCTCATTCAAACCACTATGCTTAAGAAAAAGATCAGGAGATGTCCTGCTGTGGTCCCTTTGATCATGTAAGGTCCACAAGGTGATGGTGAATAAGTTTCACTCAGGAATTCTGAAGCCTCCCCAATCTTCCTCATGCTCAACTCTCCTTATTGCCCATATCTCAGGCAGAGTGGAGGAAATGATGGGCTTCATTAAAGATAGAAGCCATCCCTGGGATAGAGAAAGACGTCTGCTTTACAGTGAACAGCCCCAGTTGCTCAGGCTGAACATGTGTGCTTTCTTGTGAAAGAACGGATTATATACAGCACTGGATCTATGCTTCCAGAAAATTCTTGAGGAAAGTCATCACAGGTGTGACAGTCATCACAACAGCCAACAGTAAGTCCCTTTTGTTATGAAAGGGACAAAGGGCCCCAGAAATAAGACTAATTCTTATTCTAAAATGGCATTTGCTCTACTTCCAAAAGCAGGCTTCTGCTTCCAAAAGTGGCTAAGTTGCCTGAGACAGCTACCTATTGAGAATAACTATAAAATTTAAGCATAATTGTAATGATAATAATAATAATAACAATAGTAATAAAATATTTGAAGGAATTGTCAAGCTATTAAGAAAGAAAATGTCCAGGCAGCAAACATCTGGAAGAAGAACGAATCTAAGAGAGGTGTGTCAAGTATGCGAGGTCGCCTTTTCTCCTGTAGGAGCTTGTCAGTTTCAAAACTGAACACAGAGGCTGGGGTTCTCAGGAGACCTCTGGACAGTATTACTGGGAGGCAGTAGAGAAAGATCAAGATCACACTGGCCAGACAGAGAGGTTTGAAAAACCTTCAAATGTGTGAAGAGGGATCTGAAAAACCAACAGCGCCAAGTAAGGACATGCCAAAAAGAGACCTACTACCAGAAATAGACCTACTACCGGAAATAGACCTACTACCGGAAATAGGCCTACTACCGGAAATAGGCCTACTTACTGGAAATAGGCCTACTACTGGAAATAGGCCTACTACCGGAAATAGGCCTACTACCGGAAATAGGCCTACTACCGGAAATAGACCTACTACGGGAAATAGGCCTACTACCGGAAATAGGCCTACTTACTGGAAATAGGCCTACTTACTGGAAATAGGCCTACTACTGGAAATAGGCCTACTACCGGAAATAGGCCTACTACCGGAGGATCAAAACTCAATCCTAAACCAGTACCCTCCCTGCTGGAACTGCCCTGTGGGCACTCCAACCTAACTGCCAGCCACAGCCAGAAATGACGACTTTCTGGGAAACTCTGTTATCCATCAGTGATACAAACGTGAAGAGCCCCAGTGGTAGGTTAAAAAAAAAACAAAAGCAAAACCAGGAAGTCTAGTGACAGGGACAAAGTACGTTTCAGCTAACCTGAGATATGGGTTCCTCCGTGTCTGCTGAGGTTTCATCGAAGCATTAGCATTTGTCTCTTTCAAATATTCCCTCTCATCTTCCTGCCATGGATGACTGGTCCAGGGCACATGGCTGTCTCAGGGGAACCCTAATACACCGTCCCAAACTCAGCGATGATTTAACTTGTCATTGTATTGTTTTCCAATTTACAATAGTATAAAAGCAATACACATTTAGTGGAAAACACACTTTTTTTGGTTTTGAATTTTTATATCTCTCAGGGGGGCTTACAATATATAGAACGATACTCTTGAGATGGTGGGCAAAGAACTACAACTTGCAGGAGCAAAACGGAGACCACAGTGAAACAGACCAAAGGGAAGCCTCAAACACTGAATATAAATGCTGTCCAATCCCTCAACTACACCTGTGCAGGAGTGATATGTAAGCAGCCCTGGTAAAACTACGAAAGTAAAACTGCAGGTGTCAGTACGCAGAGGTTACTGTTCGGTGGACCTGGGTGGTGGAACCAAAGTCAGATCAGTCTGTCTGTCCAATCTGAAGACCATGATGTCGGGGGAAGGACAGAAGGACAAGCATAAACACAGCAGGAGTGAGGATTGCGGGAGGCCCCTGAATAAATGAGGAAGAGGGACAAGTAGCAATAAAAGCCTTTCCTCTGTGTACCTCCCCATGTAGTTTCTCCTGGTCTGGGTGTGTTTAGCTTCTGTTGGCCTGTATGTTTGTATATGTGACATAAATGAGCCTCTGTCTTTTACTCTGGGTTCTCTTCTGGGCTGCTGGGTCAGTGCGGGAATGTGGCAACTAGTGACTTAGATTTGAACACTATCTTAGTTAGGGTTTTACTGCTGTGAACAGACACCATTCCTCTTATAAAGGACAACAATTACTGGTTTACTGGTTCTGAGATTCAGTCCATTATCATCGTGGCAAGAAGTATGTCGGAGTCTAGGCAGGCGTGGAGATGGAGGAGCTGAGAGTTCTACATCTTGATCTGAAGGCAAACAGGAGAAGACTGACTTGTCAGACAGCTAGGAGGATAGTCTCTCAAAGCCCACCTTCACAGTGACACACCTCCTCCAACAAGGCCACACCTCCTCCAACAAGGCCACACCTCCTCCAACAAGGCCACACCTCCTCCAACAAGGCCACACCTCCTAATGGTACATATTCAAGCTACCACAGACACTTTCCCTCAAATCTAAAACATCAAGAATATTCTCTACCTCCTCTTACAGCAGGTGAAAGCTAGGGACTTCTTCAAATGTTCATCTAAGAAACTAAATGGAAGGTACACAGGGAGTTTGGTGGCCAGTGGAATGTCACCGGGTCATTTGGACTCACTTCCGCATGTGACTCTGAGTTACTGGAAATATTTGCTTAGAGAAAGTTCTACATGAGAGGAATCACCCATAAGCAAGACCTGGCTCAGACTCCGGGTGCAGGCTGGCTGAGATCTCTGCTTCCAATCCTGGTAACAGTTGGGCATCAGCAGATAGCTGAAGCTTCATTTGCTGGAATGACACTCAGGAAGCCACACATACTCCTGTAAACACTGCCCAAGAGCTATCCCAGTACTTATGGCTTCTGGTATGTATGGCTCATCTCGTGCAGTTTAATGATATAACAACTAATTTTAAGGATACCCTAATGTGTTGAGTTGATGTAACAACCAAGGCCATTTTCTTTTCCAATCGTCAGATTGATAAAGCAGAGGTTTAGAAATGCCAAGTGTATAAGAGCCAGTACTTGCGTGGCTTGTAACATTGGTTTCTTGGACAGGAGGTGACACAGATTCTCTCAGTGATTTGGGCTCTGTTCTGCTAAAGCTGGAACCAAAGGTGGGTTCCCATCTCTGTGAGAGCAAAGCTGATGTGAGTACATCAGAGGAGATAAAAATGAGCAGAGAAAGATTTGTTACCAGGGTTTCCCTCCAACAAAGGCAGCTGGCTTCTTCACTGACCCAGGCAGAAGCCATGGACCATCCTGCGTAACTGAGATCCTTTGCATACTATGAATGACTTGGTGCTAAATGCAACTTTCTGTCCCTTCCACAGTTTCACAACCATTTTATCAAAGTAACGTGAATGTGGTTCTATGAATTGCATCATTCACTAAGGCTTGCAATGAAAGCCTGAAGCCCTCTACACCACAAATCTCAGCTTGGCCCAGTGCCTACTTTAATACCCAAGAGCTTTCTCTTGCCAATTGCTCATCTGCTCTCTAATGTATGTTTCCTACTGCTTAATTTTACTCAGTCTGTTTATTGTGGGCAATATTCTTGAACATTGGGGGACTTTATGGTAAGCAGAGAGCTATCAGAAATATCCTTAAATTCAGTTATTTTTGAGTCTGTCAGAAGGCCCAGGCTGCAAGGCCAACAGCTGACTCAAAACCCAAGGAAGCAGGTGTCTTAGTTAGGGCTTAACTGCTGTGAACAGATACCATGACCAAGGCAAGTCTTATAAAGGACAACATTCAACTGGGGCTTACATGTTCAGAGGTTCAGTCCATTATCTTCAAGGTGGGAGCATGGCAGCATCCAGGCAGGCATGGTGCGGGAGGAGGTGAGTGTTCTACATCTTCATCTGAAGGTTGCTAGCAGACTACTGACTTCCAGGCAGCTAGGATGAGAGTCTTAAGCCCATTTCCACAGTGACATACCTACTCCAACAAGGACACACCTCATAGTGCCACTCCCTGGCCCAACCACATACAAACCATCACCTCGGAGTGTTTCTGAGGAGGAGCAAGCCATGAACAGAGCAGCTGCTTCAAACCTGTACGAACACCACTAAGGTAGCCAATACAATACGGGAGAGTGAGTGTGAACTAGTAGAAATTCAGAGGTCCCTGGGATAGCTGACCGGCTAGGGCTCTCATTGGACTCTACCAAATGCTCACCAGATAGTATGCAGGAGTGGAGGAACGGTCTGTGTCACCGCCAATGAACTCAGAGAGGGAGCTAGCCTCGTCTATAGCTAGCTACTGGGAAAGATATCACTTCATCCCTCAGGCAGTTGCTTGGTAACAGGACCCTGAAGAGGTTGCCTGGGACAGAAATGAGGGCATCATGTTCTTAACACTCAGAGCACATGGCGCTTGCCTCTTGCAACACAGCCCAGACACAGTCTCCAGGGACTTGCCTCAGAGCTCGTTAGGGCCCAGAGCTGACTAGTAAACATCCGGGTGGCAGTTGTGTCAAGTGTCATTTGGAGTAGGCTGTGGGTCTCTGGCAGGAGAGACTGGACCTTTACTTGGGGCAAGTTTTCTGAATGAGGTTTGAGACGAGTGAGTAAGAGAGGGTCAGGGACCTTGCTGCCCTTCAGTCTTGGGCTATTCCTCCTTCACAGACCCGCATGAGGGGCTAACGCCACTACACGTTTGGCGTGTGGCCTATATGGAATGGATTCCTGAGTGGTCGTAGTTAACTAGTGTGAATTTTATCAATCATTCTGTACCTTCTGGTTTGTGTGGGGGAGATGATGTCTGATCACTCACACAAACAACTTGCGGAACATTCACCCTGACAATGGAGCACGCAGTTGTCTTACAAGATGGAGTCGCTCGGGACAAGGCACTGCTGCGTAACATAGAGTAGCTCAGATGGGAGCACCGTTTAATCTTCACAATGGGCAATGGGTAGAGGCAGTAATAAGCTCCCTGGGAACGTTTCTTGTTATTGGTATTTTATTTGCAACTTAGTTCCGCTTCACTGGCTTCTGCAGGGAGGGTATCATTTAGAAAATGAAAACCCTTAAGTGTCTTGGAATCATAGCTTTTTAGAGCAAGGGGGGAAAATGGCAACGATTCAGTCCACTTTTGTGTAATAAAACCAAGCGCAGAGTCCTGGAGCCACAGTCACTGGGCCACTGGTCAAGAACTCAACTGGAACGCAATCCAAGGCTTTTTCTTGTGAGCCACATGGGACTTCATGGATATTAAATCAAGCACTGGATAGCCAGGTGTCCATGGCCCCGGACAAGCCAAGGATTCCTCTGAGTGACCAAGGCTGGCAGCAGAAGGCTTACCAGAAGCATGTGGGGGAACTGGAAACTGTAGCAACACCATCACTGACCTTGGCTTGGGAAGGCTTACAGAAAATGAGTTCTTTATCCTCCTGTCACAGAGATGCTCTCTGTGCAGTGCCCTCCGTGGTATAGGGATTACATGCAGTTTCCACATTATCCTGGAAGGACTCTGTCAGGCTCCAGCCAATTCCCCTCAGAAGCCAATCATCAGGAGGAGCCTGTCTCCTCTGAAGAGTTCAGATTGGTCTTTTGGCAGCAGGATGGGAAGTGGTTGTTGATCTTGACCTCTGATGCTTCAGATTTCCTGAATGAATGAAAGAAAGAAAGAAAGAAAGAAAGAAAGAAAGAAAGAAAGAAAGAAAGGAACTTATTTTTCTCAGTGGCTTATGTAAGAAAGAAACCAAGCCCAGCCTCATCCTTCTCTTACATCCATAAACATCATAATGGGTCCTGCCCCCGCTCCAGATACTCTGCCTTCCTTCGACGTCCCCTCACCTTCCTTTTGCCTAGTATAATTTTCTCAAACCCAACAATACTGCAGTTGCCTTGGAAACCATGAGTCTTGTGAATGAATCAAGGGAAGGACTATTCATGAGAGGAAGGGGATAGCAAGTCAGCATTGCCCGACTGCCTTGCCACGGCAGGAGACTGGACTCTACTGTTGACTCATCCACTAATTCTCTGCTGTTCTGGCAATGTGATGATTTCTACACGCCTCTGTTTAACTGCTAGCAAAGATGAGCTATGCATTAGCTGTGGGGAGCTTTGAACCCTGAAGCCCAAGGCTTCTCCTTGGAAGGTATTCTGCCTGTCACTCAATCCTTGTAGCAGGATCTCTCTCCCTCCCCCTCCCCTCCTCTCCCCTTCCCTACCTCTCCCTTCCTTTCTCTTCCTTCCTTCCTTCCTTCCTTCCTTCCTTCCTTCCTTCCTTCCTTCCTTCCTTCCTTCCCTCCTCCCTTTCTTTCTTTCTCTCTTTCCTCTTTCCTCTTTTTGTGTGCTAGGGCCTTGAGCAAGCTAGGCAAGTGCTCTAGCAACTGAGTTCTTCCCACAGATGGTACTTCCCTCCCCCCTCGCTGTACTCACCTCTGTCTGGAAGAAGGGGACACAGGTCAAATCCCATGGTACCAGGACATTGCTGAGCTGAGTGTGTATGAACGTTAACCTTGCCCTGAAGAAACCAGATGTTTTATTGGCTTGCTGGCTTCCAAAACATGCTCTGCAATTCTGTATAAGCCCTACTGGAGTGGTGGGAAAAAAACAAAAACCAAAAAATGGTGACTGTCCTTAGTTTAAAAGTTTGCAAGGTTAATTATTTATGCCAAGCTTGTGTGAGTGCCCTTGGGGAGAGGGTAGGGGAAACATGTTTTCCACTTTCTCAGTCTGGCTCCTCCTCCCTGCCCATATCCTTACTATAACATAACTCTCAACCAGGCTAGCTGCTGGCTTGCTCTCTTTTCCTCTGCCTCCCCTCATATGTATCCAGGCCACTTTGCTCCCTCTCAGCAACCAGCTAGAACAGACTATGCTCTTTGTCCACAGCAGCGGGTTGGGGCATTTTCAAAAGTGCCACAATTAAGAAGCTCAAAGAGAGGGCTGGTGTTGAGCTGGTATTCACCATTATGGCTCCGGTGGTCCTAGCAATGTGAAACACTTTGGCATCCACGCACAGCCTCCTCCTCCCTGGAAAGACTCTCATCAGCGGTGATGATCATCAATCTGGTACATCAGCTAGATCCCTGTGCTAATAGGTGGCAAACACCTATTTGAGCCTAGCTTTTAGAAGAGTAGAATTTCATCTGTCACCTCTCTATTAAATCATGCGTTCCCATTTTCAGAATCCTTACTTGGAGCCAAGGATGCTTAGAGACAGATAGCAATGCTTCCCCTGCCTGGGGCACCTTCCAAGGCTCCTCCCACAGAGCCGGCTGGATGAAACATGTGCTCCTTTCTGGTTGGGTCCAGGCTGCTTTGCTCTGTCCCTCTGCAAGCCTGTGCCATGAACATGAAGCTCATTGGTCGGAAGGTTCCCAAGCAGGCCCTGAGGTCGCGCCCATTGTCAGGATGGTTTTGTCAGCCTGCTGAGATGCGTGTGACATACTTATGTAAGGCTTTATTTTTTAAAAGGAGGCTGGTGGCTCTATTTATCTTACTCATTTTTTTACTTGTCAACCACACACTGATGTGTTAGAATAGCGCTCTTGTCTAAACATAGCACACCCGGCCAAAACAGTTCCATGTGTAAGAGGTTTATTGGGAGAGAGAGGGACAAGGAGGTGGCAGAAAGAGAAGGGGGAAGAGAGAGAGAGAGAGAGAGAGAGAGAGAGAGAGAGAGAGAGAGAGATATCGGGGGTTCTTTCTTTATATATGGGTAATTACAGGTAAAAGTGGGAGGTGAGCCAAGTGGATTCTGGGAATATGGTGGCTGTTGCCTTGGCAACAGGCATTTAGGTCTCACCTATGGTGATGTCACAGGTTTTGGAGGTCCTGATACCAACATACACAACATAGAATTTTCCATCTTTACCATTGGAAGTGGCCAGTAGTATTGCTGTATTCACATTGTTAGGCTGTCTTAGGGGTTTTGAGAGTCCTTTTCAAGTGACTGGAGTAGGGAAGTTAAAGCTAACCAGGACAACTAATGTTCCACTGCATACACATACTACCCTTTGCTTACCTGCTCTTTCAGACACTCAACAGGATTGCCTCCACCTTTGGGCCCTTGTGGGAGTCTTACAATGATTGTGCATGTGTCTGTCTGAGTCTCCATTCTCAGTTCTTTGGGATTCCATACCCAGAAGCGGAATGTCTGAATAATTACATTTCCTGTGTAAGTGCACCCTTTTCCACCGTGGCGATGCCATTTAATATCCTTACTGACTGTGCACACAAGTCTTCCAGTATCCCCACATCCTCTCAAACACTTGCTATATTTTACCTTTTTTTTTTTTAACAGAAGCTGTCGCGATAGATATGATTATAAAGGGTGTGTTTTGAAAAGATGTATTTGGTTGTGAGCCTAGCCTTTAATGGCTGAGCCATCTCTCCAGCCTGAAAAGATGTATTTATCTCATTGTCCTGATGACCCTCCTTTCCAGGCATCTGTTGTTTTACAGGTGCTGTCCTACTGTGGGCCTCAAGCTTTCAAGCTCTTTGTGGACAATTCTTAGCCTCAGAATAAAAGATGATGGATCTCAAAGGGTAGAATCTATACGGGGTAATATTCCAGCATGACCCAGAGCTGCCAGCCCAGGTCAAAGGGATGATATTTACATTTGTGGCTTCTTTGTACTGATGACAATGTGAGCAGATGGATTGATGTGTGTCTTGAAACAGAGTGGCCTTGAAGGCTCAGAGCAAAGCTCAATGGATTTGGGACACTTTCCCCTGAATGGCTCCCTAGGCAGTGTAACACTGCATAATCAGAAAGGATGCGAAGTCTGAAAATAGCTAGAAGTGGTTCAGAGCCACAGCTGCTGAGGAAGACAGGTACCACGCAGGGAAATGCCAGTGCCATCAGAAAATGAGATACATCTACAAAACAGTCTAGGTGCTTTGTAAACCTTTTGAACGTGGTTCAAACATAAGACATCTGAGAATATTTTAGCAATGGAAGTTCTATCTGGCAAAAGTTTCCAGGTATCCCCACGTGGCTACTCTAAAGGAAACTGTGAATTTAAACTGTGCTGTGAATTTTTAGAGACTCTCTCTCTCTTTCTCTCTCTCTCTCTCTCTCTCTCACTCTCTCTCTCTCTCTCTCTCTCTCTCTCTCTCTTTCTCTCTCTCCACACAAAGAAAGCACTGCTTTCCAACGATACCTCATAAGAAACTCTGTGAGAATGCCAAACACAAGCTCGAAACCCAGAGACAATATTTGGCCATTACTTTGGCTTCCCTGTTTATGGAGTATTTTTTAAATTAGTGTTTTCAAATCTGCCAAGGTATGCACTCAATGACTCAGGTTTATTGTGCTATGCTAGTCATTGTTGTGGTTCCTACATGTCTGTGCTGGCTAGTTTTATGTCATCCTGACATAAGTGAGAGTCATCGGAGAGGAGGGAACCTCAACTCAGAAAAGGCATCCATAAGATCAGGTTGTAGGAAGCCTGTAGGGCATTTTCTTAATTAGTGATTCAAGTGGAGGGCCCAGTCCACTTGTGGGTAGGGACACCCTTGGGCTGATGGTCCTGGGTTCTATGAGAAAGCAGGTTTAGCAAGCCATAAGGAGCAAGTTAGTAAATAGCACCCCTCCATCGTCTCTTTGTTTGATTATGTTTCCAGGTCCCGGCTTTGTCTGAGTTTCTGACCTGACAATGATGATATGTGTGGTGATTTGAATATGCTTTGTGATAGGGATTGCTACTGATAGGAGGTGTGGCCTTATAGAGGGAAGTGTGTCACTGTGGGGAGTGGGCTTTGGAGGTCTCCTCCTACACTCACACACTACCTATTGCAAAAGAGAGCTCCCTTCTAGCAGCCTAAGGATGCCAGTCTTCTGGCTGTCTTTCCAATCAAGAAGCAAAGCTCTCAGCTCCTTCTTCAGCACCTTGTCTGCCTGGATGTGCCAGGATGCTGCCATGCTTTCTGCCATGATGATAATGGACTGAACCTTTGAAACTGTAACCTAGCCCCAATTATATACTGTCCTTTATAAGAGTTGCCTTGGTCATGGTGTCTCTTCACAGCAATGGAAACCCTGACTAAGACAATATGGAAGCATAAGCCAAAGCAACCCTTTACTCCCCAAGTTGCTTTTGGTCATCATGTTTCATCACAGCATCGGTAACCCTAAGACGGTGTTATGGCTGGGTAAGACTGTTGGTGCCTCCCTCCTTTGGAAGCTTCCATGATAAACTTCTGGTACTAGGAAAGGCAGTCCATAGGAAGGAGGCATTTAGGTCACTTCCAGCTCAGAGGCCTCTGGGCGCTGGATTCTAAAGTGCACAGTGTGATCAGCTATAGGTTCCTACTACCACCTCTGGGGCAACCCAAGAGGGTTCTTTAATTTTTTAAAAACTATTGATTTTAATTAAAACACACAAACACACACACACACGCACACGCACACACACACCTGAGTAGTGTGTTATGATAGTCAAGTGTTCCCCAGTGCCCAACTGCCTGAGTCTGAATCCCAGCTCTGTTACTTTCTATGTGTGGGACCATGGTCAAGTTTAAATTCCTGGGTGGAATATTATAACTTAGTCTTTGCTTCATCTTGAAATAGTGCCAGGAACAGCATCTCCCTTGTAGGGAATACTGTGAGCTGCAAATGAGATCACCTACTTGGTAATACAAGGTAAACACAAGCCAGTGTGGAATCATCGCCTTCCCATCCGCCAGAGCCAGGCTGTCACCATCCTATGTACACAAGGTAAGCCCCCTACCCCCATACCCTACTGGGCTCCTATCTGGACAGCTTCACCAACATATATCACTTGATCGGTCCCGATAGGCATTTGGAGTTTGCAGCCCCTGACTTACAATCATGGACCTCTGATCAGTCATGGGAAGTAAAGAGCTAGCCCCATCACCAAGTAGCAGCTGAGCACACCCAATTTCTGTCTGTCCAGGACCATTTCCGAACACCCGGTCTTTGTAACCTTGGCCTACAGCAAAGGATCTCTTTGTCACTTCAGTGGGTTATAACAGAGTCACACAAAATCATACCCAAGGCACTCAGACAGGCAGAGCAAAGGCTATCTCTTTACTTCATGGCTATTTCCTTCCTGGCTCCCATCACATGGGGTAGCAGGGGTGACTTAGGCTGGCAATACTCATTCCATATAAATTGTCTGCTTTTTATTAAAACATTGATCTATTAAAAATAACTGACTTTCTATCAGCAGTGCTGGGATAATCTCACTGCGTTGACTTTTGTTTCTCTGACCTTCACCCACTCTCCATGTCCCTCTCAGGTCTGAGGAGAAGGCCATGCTCTATTGAGATTTGTGGTGAAGGACCTTCAGATCTGGTTTTACAGGGGTTCAGCTCACAAGGCACTTGCCCTACAAACGTTAGGACCCAAGTTCAATCCTAGGATCTGCATCCAGATGTAGTACGTGGACTTGTAAACCCAGCACATCAGAAGCAGAGTCAGGAAAATCACTAGAGCTCACTGGCCAACCTCACCTAATTGGAGAGCCCCAGATCCCAGGGAGAGACTCTGTCTCAACAAAACAAAGTAGCCAGAACCTGAGGAATGGCATTTGAGAATGGCATCAGGCCTCCACATGCACACACACACAAACCCACACATGAACATCCCCCGCTCCCCACGAACACCCACACACACACACACACACACCAAGGAAGCCACGGTAGGCAGCACAGATGATAGGCTCTATGTTGAGAAGATGGTGAAGCAAATGCCATGCGCCAGGAGCAGTAAGAAGCCAGTGCACCTTAAGTGGTGTACCATGGAGAACAGCAAATGATGCCAGGCTAGAGATGGCCAGGGCAACTAGCAAAGAGCATTGTGGGCCAAGAGAGAAGCTGAGTTATAAGGTTTTCTATCGGGCAGCAGCTTGCTCAGGCTGCCTAGCGGAAATGTCTCTGCTGTTTTGATGGAGAACAAGGCTGTACTGACTAGTTTTGTGTCTATTTGACACAGAGGGAGTTATCACAAAAAAAGGAGCTTCAGTTGAGGAATTGCCTCCATGAGATCCAGCTGTAAGGCATTTTCTCAATTAGTGATCAAGGGGGAAAGGCCCCTTGTGGGTGGGACCATCTCTGGGCTGGTAGTCTTGGGTTCTATAAGAAAGCAGGCTGAGCAAGCCAGGGGAAGCAAGCCAGTAAGGAACATCCCTCTGTGGCCTCTGCATCAGCTCCTGTTTCCTGACCTGCTTGAGTTCCAGTCCTGACTTCCTTGGTGATGAACAGCAGTATGGAAGTGTAAGCCAAATAAACCCTTTCCTCCCCAACTTGCTTCTTGGTCATGATGTTTGTGCAGGAATAGAAACCCTGACTAAGACAAAGGCCATCTGTGCATTTGCCTGGGGTCAGGATTCACAGTGTTCTTAGAGGAATTATGTTATTCCTTGCCTAATGGTAATCTTATTCATATACAAATGAATGCACATTTTCATTTCTTCCAGTATGTTGAATCTTGCCCATATATTGAGTTCTGCAATATTACATACTCAAAAAACAGAATCTCTGCATGCTTCCATTTGTAGATTTAGATTGTCCTAAGTTGTTGGGTCTTCCTAACTAAATGTAAATAGGATTTTGTTCATGAATTTGCAAATTGATTTTCTCTTTAGTGACCCATGTGGGCCTGTAGCCCATTTTCTTCTGCATGCAATTTTACTGCTATTATTTAGATGTTTAGTCTAAGCAATACAGTGACATTCCTTCTGCATAAATTCATGAATTATATTAAGATATGGGCAGCAGTCTACCACACAGGCTTCCACCTCCCTTGCCTTTCATTCCTGCCCCCCTTCACTCATCCTTTCCTCCCCAAACCTGAAGCTGATCTCCCTCAACAGTACATGCCTGGATTTCTGGGTAATCTCTCCCAGCAATACTGAGATTCTAGGTTCTCTGAGGGCTGTCCTATCTAGTCTCTACATCTTGCCTCCTTCACATCCCACCTGCATCCTGGGTTTGTGGGAGCATCATGGACATGGGGCACTATGCACCTTAGCAGTGTTCAGCTTGACTGAATGATAAATGCCAGAGTGTTCCTGTAAGACTCAGGGAGCCTTAGCTTACCAGGGACCTCCTGAGTGAACCATGTGGAGCTGAGTGAAGACACACCCCTCAGGATGGACTCTTGCCCACCTCCAGACTAGGGAAGTCCTTGTCACCTCATTCCCTTAAAGACCAGTCAGTTTAAAGGGTGGACTGTTCCGCCAATCATTGTGCCTAGTTGCTGAAGCTCTAATCTGTTCCTGGAAACCAGATGAAAACTCGAAGAATGGGTGCCGGAGGTCGCCGCTTCTCCTTTGGGTCTGGGACTACACTGGAACAATAAATTCCTCTTGCTTTTTGCATCGATCCAGGCTCCATGTGGTTCACTCAGGGGGTCTCCAGTAGGCTAAGGCTCCCTGGAGTCTTACATTCCCTACTATGTGCACATACAGTTTAGCCAGCCAGAGAGATGCTTATGGTATTGTAGGATTTTTCTTCCCTTTTTCTCTTTGAGACGGGCTCACATATAGCCGAGGGTAACCTTGAACTTCAGATCCTCCATCCCCTGAGTGCTGGGATGGCAGCAAGCATGCTAAATGCTATAAGTAAGTGCTGGGGTTCCAGGCATGGAGCACCACTTCCAGTTAATGTGATGCTGAGAATTAAACCAGGGCTTCCTGCATGCTGGTGTGTGCTCTATTAAGCTGAGCTACATCCCAGCCAGGCAGTATAGTTTTACATATGCTGCATAGCGCATGGGATGGAGGAAGGTAAATTCTTCCAGCTTTTTGAGTTGGCCATAGTCAAAGCTGATGCCTCCTGAAGCCATGAGGTCCACAGGGAGCCAAAGAATGGGCTCTGATGCCTTGAGCTAGAACTCAATAGATCAGAAGGCTCTTAGGGAAGCTCTCTGCAATTAATCCCCTCCCATGTCTTTCTGAATAACTGTTTCTTGGCAAGAGATCGATCATGTTTACAAGTATTTTGATTGGTCACATTTTTAGTTTTTCCTTGGCATTGAGAGGAAGTCTTGGTATTCTGAGATCCCACCCAGGTTTGGGTGTGAGCGGATTTCTGCTCTCACTACTGTGTAAGTCATTGTTCAAACTCTGACAAAGGCATTTTTGTAGCCAGGGTGCCTGATGGTGAAAGAAAGATGAAATTTCAAGACCTGTAAGTCATATAAAGTACTCAGGAATTGCTGGTTGTTTGTGAGCCTAGAGGCTGCCTGGGGCTGAGAAAAAAGAAAAACAAACCCGGGTATGCCCCGTAGTTAAAACATTCCTGGGAACAGCTTGACCATAAAGATAAGGAGGAATGTGAGGACATAACAGGGCTATCTGAACTGAGTCAACAACTCACAGAACTCTAACACTCTGCACGCACATATAATTTTTCTGTGGATAAGAATATTGAATAAGCCAATAGTGTGTCGCTATGCTGAATTCCACACCCCTAAGCCCCTTACCCCATAAAACCCCTAGCTTTCGAGCCTCGTGGCTGACATCTGTTATCTTCTGTGTGGGATGCATGTTGGCCCGGAGCTCCATCATTAAACCACCTCGTGTAATTACATCAAGGCCTTTTCGTGATTCTTTGGGTGCCTGCCAAATCGGGAATTGAGTGGGGGTTTCCCCACTAGGTTCTATCAATGGCACATGCAGATTGTCTTAGTCAGGGTTTCTAGTCCTGCACAAAAAATCATGGCCAAGAAGCAAGTTGGGGAGGAAAGGGTTTAATCAGCTTACATTTCCACATTGCTGTTCATCACCAAAGGAAGTCAGGACTGGAACTCAAGCAGGTCAGGAAGCAGGATCTGATGCAGAGGCCATGGAGGAATGCTGCTTACTGCATTGCTTCCCCTGGCTTGCTCAGCTTGCTTTCTTATAGAACCCAGGGCTACCAGCCCAGGGATGGCACCACCCACAATGGACCCTCTCACCCTTGATCACCAATTGAGAAAATGCCTTACAGTTGGATCTCATGGAGGCATTTCCTCAAGGGAGGCTCCTTTCTCTGCAATAGCTCCAGCCTGTGTCAAGTTGACACACAGATGGACAGCTGCATCTTTGCTACATGGAGGGAAGCTCATGGCTCTTGCTTTTCCTCTACCTCCTGCAATTGTGAAAATGTTCCTCACATCACATGGAAGGGTTTTGTTGTCCTTTTTCCAGTTTGTTTGTTTGAATATTAAAATAGGGTTGCCAGATGAAATACAGACCACAAAGCTGTTTGAATTTCAAATAAGCAACATATGATATAACGTTTGTGGCACATGCTTAAATATTAAAAAAGCATTGTTTATTTGAAATGCAAACTTAACTGGGAAGCCTGTATCTTTATTTCCTGAATCTGGTGGCATGAATTTAAAAAAAAAAAAGAAAGAAAAGAAAAGAAGAGAAAAGAAAAGAAAGAAGAGGAATTATAGCTATAGCCAGAACTGTTAGCTAAATGTCTCCCTCAGGAAACAGGAAGAAATTAATGGAACATTTTTCTGTCTCAGCATCTTCTGATCTGTTTAGACTTTCCTTGGGAAGGGAGCAAGGCCTGCTGGGCCAGCAGAAATGTGGATGAAGAGGCAGACAGACTGGTGTTAGAGAAAAAAGGGCTGCTACTAGCTGCCTTGCAATTGCTAAAGACACTAACAATTTCAGAACAAATACACTTTGAGCTGCTAAAATTAAAAGATGGGGGAGGGCCAATTGATGCTCCCTTCATGGCGGCGGCTGCCTGGTAGAGTTTGTGTCCAGGAAAACCTAGGGGAAAACTAGTGGGGGCTCCTTGCAGGAAGCAGGAGGGAGTGAGCCACAGGGCTCCCTGGATCTGGAGGGGAGTGATGGGGAGGGAGCGGGAGGAGCAGGCAGAAGCCTTGGCATTTGAAGTGGGTAAGCTCTGCAAGGTCAGCTCAGAAGGCAGGAACATGATGGTTTAGGCTGGGAACTGTAGATGAAATCCACCTGCAAGACTTAGCTGTCTGTCACAGTGAGGGAGCAATCAGGACCATCTGCCACCACAGATAGCTGCTTATTCCAGGAAGGAGTGTCTGCAGCATGCTGTGACATCCTGTAAAGGGTCTTTTTAAAATCGTCCTGTGCTGGGGTTCTCTATCAAGCAGAAAGCCAGCAGGCAGGCAAACAATAAGGGCAATGGTTGTGAGGATAAAGGGTGGATTCGTTTGACACCAGGTATTCCAAGGGAATTCTGGTTGGAAACAAGAGCTAACTAGGTGACCCGGGCACAAAATGTGACAGTCTGTGATCCAGCTTCCTCCTCTTGAGAACAGGTTCTTGTTAATGGCGGGTTAATTCAGACTGATCTCACTGTTCCACTGGGAGTTGCTTCAAGCCAGAATTATGCCTCCCTGGTGTCAGTTCAGGTCCTCCATCAGCTGAGAGAAAGAACAGATGGGAGAGTCAGAAAACAGAGAGGCAGAGGCAATGTGTTCTTATTCTGCATAATTCTCACATCTCCTTCCACTGACTAGTATCAGAACTTGACTTCTTAATTGCTGAAGGAGGGCACCCAGGCAATGTGATAAACAGACTTGAGTTGATATTGAGGGAATTATCATACTGATAAGGTGTCCAAAGAATCTGGAAACATCTAGAAATAATATTGTTTTGGATGGAAAACATTTGACAGTTTATGTCTTCACCTAGTTTTCTCAGTGTTATGAACATCTTCTGTCAGTATCCAATGAGTGTATATGACATTTATCATATGCAAATTTATGAACCAGGAGTGGCTGTTTATGCTTTTAACCCCAGAACTCAGAACGCTGAGGCAGAAGGATTGCCATCAATTCAAGGCAAGCTTGTGCTACATAGTGAGATCAAAGCCATCCTGGTTATGTAGCAAGACCCTGTCTTAGGCACAGATGACAAAATAGAGAAAATATAAATACTTTTTTTTTCAGAGGCAGAAAAATATATTTAAAGAGAAGAAAATAAGTTCTGGGGGAAAAATGTTAATAAAAAGATATAAAATCTGTCTCCATTCCAGAGCATGTCACTCAGAGTGCCTAGCTAGCTTTCCAGTGCCGGAGACCTGACTTTCTTTCATCACCAGCTACACACTGGTTATATCTTAAAAAAAAAATTACGTGGTCAGTTGTGGTCACTTTGAACACATTTATAATAAATGGAGTCACCAATAATGCATTAGTGTCACATTAAGGAAATAAATCAAAGTGCTTCCGCTTAGTGTCAAGGGGAGCCGAGATTTGAATATTCGTTTTGCTCTCCCTGTGTCTGCTCTCATCCCTGGCTGTTGGTTATTAGTCTGAATCTGTGTCTGCCTAAAGGCTGTTGAGAGGCTTTGTCCCTGTGTGTCTGTCACTAACAAAGGCCTTTGTTCTTTATTTTATTGGAGAGTACAGAAAGCTGTGCATAAGGAAAGGATGCAGAATAATTTCCAGAAATATTTAAAAGATTTAAAAACAAAACAAAAAAAACAAAAGGGATTCAGTTACTGACTCCAATTGACGTAGTAAGCAACAAACAATACACAGACATAACTGCTTATCAGGAAATGCCCGAATGTTGCACTCAGCATTTACGGTGGGTATTTATTTTACAAGATTGTTTTCAACCTATATTTGCTGTTTTTAGCAAATGGTGATCATAACACTGATTCAAACACACATGCATTACTTTTGGTTCAGAGGCAAAGAATCACACATGATATAAGATTGCAGCTAGGCATTAGCTTAGGTTGTAAAAGTCGATAACATGGGGAATTCAGGGCAAGAAATACTGATTGTTCCTTCGTTCTCTTCAAGGAAGATCAAACAAACAGGCCGATTACACAGTAGAAGAGCAATCTTAAGTGACTTCAAGGTGTATTATTAACTCTGGCAGTGCAGTCCAGCAAGAGTTTCAGATCTCAGAATATAAGTAGTATTTTATCACAATGCATTCACAGTTAGTGAAGGTGTAACTCTAGGTTTTCTTAATAGGTGCACATAGGTAGAAAATTCATTACTGAGATATAAAAAATGACAGCAATATTTACACTTGGGTTTATTTATTTATTTATTTTTTAAATTTTTATTTTTTTTATTAGGTATTTTCCTCATTTACATTTTCAATGCTATCCCAAAGGTCCCCCATACCCACCCCCCCAATCCCCTACCCACCCACTCCCCCTTTTTGGCCCTGGCGTTCCCCTGTACTGGGGCATATAAAGTTTGCAAGTCCAATGGGCCTCTCTTTGCAGTGATGGCCGACTAGGCCATCTTTTGATACATATGCAGCTAAAGACAAGAGCTCCCGGGTACTGGTTAGTTCATATTGTTGTTCCACCTATAGGGTTGCAGTTCCCTATAGCTCCTTGGGTAATTTCTCTAGCTCCTCCATTAGGGGCCGTGTGACCCATCCAATAGCTGACTGTGATCATCCACTTCTGTGTTTGCTAGGCCCCGGCATAGTCTCACAATAGAGAGCTATAACTGGGTCCTTTCAGCGAAATCTTGCTAGTGTATGCAATGGTGTTAGCATTTGGAAGCTGATTATGGGATGGATCCCTGCATATGGCAGTCACTAGATGGTCCATCCTTTCGTCACAGCTCCAAATTTTGTCTCTGTAACTCCTTCTATGGGTGTTTTGTTCCCATTTCTAAGAAAGGGTAAAGTGTCCACACTTTGGTCTTCGTTCTTCTTGAATTTCATGCGTTTGGCAAGTTGTATCTTATATCTTGGGTATCCTAAGTTTCTGGGCTATTATCCACTTATCAGTGAGTACATATTGTTCGAGTTCCTTTGTGATTGGGTTACTTCACTCAGGATGATACCCTCCAGGTCCATCCATTTGCCTAGGAATTTCATAAATTCATTTTTTTAAATAGCTGAGTAGTATTCCATTGTGTAAATGTACCACATTTTCTGTATCCATTCCTCTGTTGAGGGGCATCTGGGTTCTTTCCAGCTTCTGGCTATTATAAACAAGGCTGCTATGAACATAGTGGAGCATGTGTTCTTCTTACCGGTTGGGACATCTTCTGGATATATGCCCAGGAGAGGTATTGAGGGATCCTCCGGTAGTACTATGTCCAATTTTCTGAGGAACCGCCAGACTGATTTCCAGAGTGGTTGTACAAGCTTGCAATCCCACCAACAATGGAGGAGTGTTCCCCTTTCTACACATCCTCTCCAACATCTGCTGTCACCTGAGTTTTTGATCTTAGCCATTCTGACTGGAGTGAAGTGGAATCTCAGTGTTGTTTTGATTTGCATTTCCCTGATGATTAAGGATGTTGAACATTTTTTCAGGTGCTTCTCTGCCATTCGGTATTCCTCAGGTGAAAATTCTTTGTTCAGCTCTGAGCCCCATTTTTAATAGGGTTATTTGATTTTCTGGAGTCCACCTTCTTGAGTTCTTTATATATATTGGATATTAGTCCCCTATCCGATTTGGGATAGGTAAAGATCCTTTCCCAATCTGTTGGTGGCCTTTTTGTCTTATTGACGGTGTCTTGCTTTGCAGAAGCTTTGCAATTTTATGAGGTCCCATTTATCGATTCTTGATCTTACAGCATAAGCCATTGCTGTTCTATTCAGGAATTTTTCCCCTGTACCCATATCTTCAAGGCTTTTCCCTACTTTCTCCTCTATAAGTTTCAGTGTCTCTGGTTTTATGTGGAGTTCCTTAATCCACTTAGATTTGACCTTAGTACAAGGAGATAGAAATGGATCAATTCGCATTCTTCTACATGATAACCGCCAGTTGTGCCAGCACCATTTGTTGAAAATGCTGTCTTTTTTCCACTGGATGGTTTTAGCTCCCTTGTCAAAGATCAAGTGACCATAGGTGTGTGGGTTCATCTCTGGGTCTTCAATTCTGTTCCATTGGTCTACTTGTCTGTCACTATACCAGTAACATGCAGTTTTGATCACAATTGCTCTGTAGTACAGTTTTAGGTCCGGCATGGTGATTCCACCAGAGGTTCTTTTATCCTTGAGAAGAGTTTTTGCTATCCTCGGTTTTTTGTTATTCCAGATGAATCTGCCGATTGCCCTTTCTAATTTGTTGAAGAATTGAGTTGGAATTTTGATGGGGATTGTATTGAATCTGTAGATTGCTTTTGGCAAGATAGCCATTTTTACAATGTTGATCCTGCCAATCCATGAGCATGGGAGATCTTTCCATCTTCTGAGATCTTCTTTAATTTCTTTCTTTAGAGATTTGAAGTTCTTATCATACAGATCTTTCACTTCTTTAGTTAGAGTCACGCCAAGGTATTTTATATTATTTGTAACTATTGAGAAGGGTGTTGTTTCCCTAATTTCTTTCTCAGCCTGTTTATCCTTTGTATACAGAAAGGCTATTGACTTGTGTGAGTTAATTTTATATCCAGCTACTTCATTGAAGCTGTTTATCAGGCTTAGGAGTTCTCTGGTGGAATTTTTAGGGTCACTTATATATACTATCATATCATCTGCAAAAAGTGATATTTTGACTTCTTCCTTTCCAATTTGTATCCCCTTGATCTCCTTTTGTTGTCTAATTGCTCTGGCTAGGACTTCAAGTACAATGTTGAATAGGTAGGGCGAGAGTGGACAGCCTTGTCTAGTCCCTGATTTTAGTGGGATTGCTTCCAGCTTCTCACCATTTACTTTGATGTTGGCTATTGGTTTGCTGTAGATTGCTTTTATCATGTTTAGGTATGGGCCTTGAATTCCTGTTCTTTCCAAGACTTTTATCATGAATGGGTGTTGGATTTTGTCAAATGCTTTCTCAGCATCTAACGAGATGATCATGTGGTTTTTGTCTTTGAATTTGTTTATATACTGGATTACATTGATGGATTTCCGTATATTAAACCATCCCTGCATCCCTGGGATGAAACCTACTTGGTCAGGATGGATGATTGTTTTGATGTGTTCTTGGATTCGGTTAGCAAGAACTTTATTGAGGATTTTTGCATCGATATTCATAAGGGAAATTGGTCTGAAGTTCTCTATCTTTGTTGGGTCTTTTTGTGGTTTAGGTATCAGAGTAATTGTGGCTTCATAGTTGGGTAGAGTACCTTCCGTTTCTATTTTGTGGAATAGTTTGTGAAGAACTGGAATTAGGTCTTCTTTGAAGGTCTGATAGAACTCTGCACTAAACCCATCTGGTCCTGGGCTTTTTTTGGCTGGGAGACTATTAATAACTGCTTCTATTTCTTTAGGGATATGGGACTGTTTAGATGGTCAACTTGATCCTGATTCAACTTTGGTACCTGGTATCTGTCCAGAAATTTGTCCATTTCGTCCAGGTTTTCCAGTTTTGTTGAGTATAGCCTTTTGTAGAAGGATCTGATGGTGTTTTGGATTTCTTCAGGATCAGTTGTTATGTCTCCCTTTTCATTTCTGATTTTGTTAATTAGGATTTTGTCCCTGTGCCCTCTAGTGAGTCTAGCTAAGGGTTTATCTATCTTGTTGATTTTCTCAAAGAACCAACTCCTCGTTTGGTTAATTCTTTGAATAGTTCTTCTTGTTTCCACTTGGTTGATTTCACCCCTGAATTTGATTATTTCCTGCCTTCTACTCCTCTTGGGTGAATTTGCTTCCTTTTCTTCTAGACGTTTTAGGTGTGTTGTCAAGCTGCTAATGTGTGCTCTCTCTAGTTTCTTTTTGGAGGCACTCAGAGCTATGAGTTTTCCTCTTAGGAATGCTTTCATTGTGTCCCATAAGTTTGGGTATGTTGTGGCTTCATTTTCATTAAACTCCAAAAAGTCCTTAATTTCTTTCTTTATTCCTTCCTTGACCAAGGTATCATTGAGAAGAGTGTTGTTCAGTTTCCATGTGAATGTTGGCTTTCTATTATTTATTTTGTTATTGAAGATCAGCCTTAGTCCATGGTGATCTGATAGGATGCATGGGACAATTTCAATATTTTTGTATATGTTGAGGCTTGTTTTGTGACCAATTACGTGGTCAATTTTAGAGAAGGTACGATGAGGTGCTGAGAAGAAGGTATATCCTTTTGTTTTAGGATAAAATGTTCTGTAGATATCTGTTAAGTCCATTTGTTTCATCACTTCTGTTAGTTTCACTGTGTCCCTGTTTAGTTTCTGTTTCCATGATCTGTCCATTGGTGAAAGTGGTGTGTTGAAGTCTCCCACTATTATTGTGTGAGGTGCAATGTGTGCTTTGAGCTTTACTAAAGTTTCTTTAATGAATGTGGCTGCCCTTGTATTTGGAGCATAGATATTCAGAATTGAGAGTTCCTCTTGGAGGACTTTACCTTTGATGAGTATGAAGTGCCCCTCCTTGTCTTTTTTGATGACTTTGGGTTGGAAGTCAATCTTATCAGATATTAGGATGGCTACTCCAGCTTGTTTCTTCATACCATTTGCTTGGAAAATTGTTTTCCAGCCTTTCATTCTGAGGTAGTGTCTATCTTTTTCTCTGAGATAAGTTTCCTGTAAGCAGCAAAATGTTGGGTCTTGTTTGTGTAGCCAGTTTGTTAGTCTATGTCTTTTTATTAGGGAGTTGAGACCATTGATATTAAGAGATATTAAGGATAAGTAATTGTTGCTTCCTGTTATTTTTGTTGTTAAAGTTGGCATTCTGTTCTTGTGGCTGTCTTCGTTTAGTTTTGTTGAGGGATTATCTTCTTGTTTTTTCTAGGGCGTGGTTCCCGTCCTTGTATTGGTTTTTTTCTGTTATTATCCTTTGAAGGGCTGGATTCATGGAGAGATAATGGGTGAATTTAGTTTTGTCGTGGAATAATTTGGTTTCTCCATCTATGGTAATTGAGAGTTTGGCTGGGTATAGTAGCCTGGGCTGGAATTTGTGTTCTCTTAGTGTCTGTATAACATCTGTCCAGGCTCTTCTGGCTTTCATAGTCTCTGGTGAAAAATCTGGTATAATTCTGATAGGCTTGCCTTTATATGTTACTTGACCTTTTTCCCTTACTGCTTTTAGTATTCTATCTTTATTTAGTGCATTTGATGTTCTGATTATTATGTGTCGGGAGGAATTTCTTTTCTGGTCCAGTCTATTTGGAGTTCTGTAGGCTTCTTGTATGTTCATGGGCATCTCTTTCTTTAGATTTGGGAAGTTTTCTTCAATAATTTTGTTGAAGATGTTTGCTGGTCCTTTGAGTTGAAAATCTTCATTCTCATCCACTCCTATTATGCGTAGGTTTGGTCTTCTCATTGTGTCCTGGATTTCCTGGATGTTTTGAGTTAGGATCTTTTTGCATTTTCCATTTTCTTTGATTGTTGTGCCGATGTTCTCTATGGAATCTTTTGCACCTGAGATTCTCTCTTCCATCTCTTGTATTCTGTTGCTGATGCTGGCATCTATGGTTCCAGATTTCTTTCCTAGGGTTTCTATCTCCAGCGTTGCCTCACTTTGGGTTTTCTTTATTGTGTCTACTTCCCTTTTCAGGTCTAGTATGGTTTTGTTCATTTCCATCACCTGTTTGGATGTGTTTTCCTGTTTTTCTATAAGGACTTCTACCTGTTTGGTTGTGTTTTCCTGTTTTTCTTTAAGGACTTGTAACTCTTTAGCAGTGTTCTCCTGTATTTCTTTAAGTGAGTTATTAAATTCCTTCTTTATGTCCTCTATCATCATCATGAGATATGCTTTTAAATCCAGGTCTACCTTTTCAGGTGTGTTAGGGTGCCCTGGACTGGGCGAAGTGGGCGTTCTGGGTTCTGATGATGGTGAGTGGTCCTGGTTTCTGTTAGTAGGATTCTTACGTTTACCTTTCGCCATCTGGCAATCTCTGGAGTTAGTTGTTATAGTTGTCTTTGTTTAGAGATTGTTCCTCTGTTGATTTTGTTACCCTCTATCAGCAGACGTGGGAGACTAGCTCTCTCCTCTGAGTTTCAATGGTCAGAGCAGTCTCTGCAGGCAAGCTCTCCTCTTTCAGGGAAGGTGCACAGTTATCTGGTGTTTGGACCTCCTCCTGGCTGAAGAGGAAGGCCCAAAACAGGATCTTTCCCAGAAGCTGTGTTGCTTTGGCCAGGAAGGTGGCCGGTTGTCTGGAGCCGAAGATGGTGCCGCCTCAGAAGCTCTGTGTCTCTCGCCTGTCCCAGAAACGGCTGGCCTCTGTATTCCACACCCTCACCCGTGCAGCCTGCCCTCCTGTGCTCTCACCAGGAAGGTGGTCGGTTGTCTGGATCCGAAGATGGCGCCGCCTCAGAAGCTCTTACACTTGGGTTTATTAAGGGAGTCTCTTGTAGAGGGAGAGTTAATTTCACATGAAAATGAAGAACTTCTAGGAAATGTCAAGTACTCATAAGTGGCCATCATTCCCAATGTATATATTTTTTAGAACTTTCCATCTGACTTTGGAAGCATTTCTAACCTCGATGCCAAGATGTAGTTTGATAATTTCGGGAACTCCTGGGCCCATTCTTCCCCACCCACTCTTTACTGAGAGTATGTTATGATAAGGGGAGTAATGAGCAGTGTTGGAGGACATTCTGCAAGCATCCTTGTCTACTTAAAGCAACAGTGTAACAAGGGAGGAAGTTCGGCTTGTCTACTTAAAGCAACAGTGTAGCCACTTTTCTGTAAATCTGAGTGATCAACTCTTCAGTTGAAAGGAATGAGTCACAGGCAAGATTCCATGAAATTCTGCTTCCTTGAGTTTGGTTTCAGATGTGGCATTAGAGTTCAGTGGGCAAGAGAAAGGTATTCCACTTGGTCCTGACCCCATTCTTAGTCACAGTTTCTAAAGCTGTGACAAACCACTATCTGGAGTCACCTTGGGGAGGAAAGAAAGAGCTGATTTACTTGTCTTAAATTCTTAGGTCACTTCCCATCACTGGGGATTGGGTGGGCATCAGAGAAGAAACTAGGAAGTCAATGCAGGAACCTGGAAGCAAGAATTGAAACAGAGGCCACAGAGGAGCTCTGCTTTCTCCTCATGGCTTGCTCAGCCTGCTTTCCTATACAAGGACCACCTGCCTAGGGGCAGCCCCCCCACCTGCCTACAGTGGGATGGCTTCTCAAACCTCAAACATTACTCAAGAAAATGTCCCTACAGACTTACTTACCTACAAGCTAATCTTATGGAAGCATTTTTTCAATTAAGCGTTTTCTCTTCCCCAATACATCGAGGTTTGTGGCAAGTTGATAACAAAAAACCAGCCAGGACATCCTGTATATTCCAGATGTATAGATGCTGCAGGACACAGATTGCAGTGGTCTAAGTGTCACCTTAGTAGTTCCAGGATGACCTTGAACTCACTATATAGAGAATATTCATACAGTTCTGTAAGACACAGGGGAGGGGGAGCGGAGGATTCTGGGAAATAGTAAGAGGTGGGAGATTCACCAGACAGATACTGAGGAAGAAGCCAGTGGGTACTGAAGGAGAAGTAACTGATTAGCAGGTAGAAACATTCAGGTTAAAATAAAGGGGAGATTCATACCCAAGAACTCTGAGAAGATGGATAGAAGAAGCCAAGGAGAGGAAACCATACACACAGCTGAACCCAGGTTAGAATAAAAGGGATAATAAATTAAGAGTAAGTCAGAGAATAAGCCGAAGCCTATGGCCTAGGCATTTATTAATAAATAATTAGTCTCAAGAGTTGTCATTCTGGGATCAGGGGCTGGGAGGAAAATTTTTTGTTTATTTATTTATTTTTTACAAGGAGAGAGGGGAGACCAGGAAAGAAGGATTGAACAAAAGTGAGATCCAAGCCCAGTAGCATAGACATTAAATCCTGCAGCTCCATCCCCATTGTCGGGAGCACATGGTCTCGCTCCCAGTTGACTCTACTCATTGCTCATGGCTTTCCTCCTTAGACATCCCACGTTATTGGCATCTTCAACACTCTGAGGTCTCTGTTGCAGCTTGGGCTTCAGCCTCACAGCTTCATGCATCCCAGATGCAGGGACCTTAACCTTGTCCTATGTTGCCTGCATCTTTCATGATCTCTATATACCTAGAAAGCCAGCATCACATGGCTAATGGTAAGGTCAGCTGCTCAATTGAACAGTATCTGGGGCCCTTTGGACCACAGCCTCAGTGTTTTCTAAGAACCTGGGTAGCTGATCCTGGGAAAACAGTGGCCTGTGTAGCCTATCTTAGGTAGAGGTTCTATTGTTGTGATGGATCAGTACTACCAAAAGCAACTGGGGAAGAAAGGTTAATTTTTATTACACTTCCACAACACAGCCCATCAATCATCGAAGGAAGTCAGGGAAGGAACTCAAGCAGGGCAGGAACCTGGAGGCAGGACCTGATATAGAGGCCATGGAAGGGTTCTTCTTACTGTCATGGTCCCCATGGCTTTTATTTTTTTATAGACCCCAGGATCACCAGCCCAGGGATAGAATCTTCCCCCCAACAATGAGCTGGACCCTTTCCCACCAATCATCAATTAAGAAAACACCTGATAGGTTGCCTACAGCCAGATATTATGGAGGGATTTTCTCAATTGAGGTTTCTTCCTTTCACATGACTCTAAGTTGTGTCAAGTTGTCATTTACTAGACAGCACAGCTCTCTATCCATAGGAAGCCACCTGCTATCGGCATCAGATTCATCTGACAGCATTCTTAGTCTGTTGGTTGATTGGAAATTAGGGGTCTGTTTATGTGTTCCAAAGGCTTTACCTAATGCTCACACAGATGGGATGCCATGTACAGAAGAGGGAACTCACAGACTATTCAAAGGTCTAAAGATGCTCCAGGGTCAAGTGGCTCTGGAAGTGCAACATTGTAACCTCTCTACTGTGAAGTTCTAATCAGCTCAGCACCCTTCCTTACAGAAGGTTTGATGGGAGGCACAGCACTTTTCAAGAGCCTTCATTTACCTTGCCTCAGCAAATTGTATAAGAGAGGGATTTAAAATCAGGGTCTGGGATGGGAACTGCAATTTGTATTAGGTATATCACAGAACAAACCCGACACTAAATTACTACTAATATGCACTCAGGCATGCTAAGGAGATCATCTCTAGCTGTTCCCCTGTTGTAGCCCTGTCCCCAACTCAGCATTCAGAGCTATTTGTGCTCTCATACCTGATTTTAATAATTAGCACTGTGTATTTACACTGGTTACTTTTCCTCATGTCTTCAATAAAACATTGAAGTAAACAACCAAGAAGAATGGAGGATTTGTTTTGAAAGCTCATGGTCTCAGAAAGTTCAATCCATCGTGGTGGTAAGAGTAGAACATCCCACATCATAACGGGAAGTACAGAGAAAGAAACGATCAGTACAAGAGATGATCAGGGCAAGATCTGAACTCAAGGATGGACCCCCAATGGCCTGCTGACTCCATCAAGATTCCACTCTCATCTTTCTCTTTCTCTCAATAATGCCAAGACAACTTAATCCATCATGGAGAAGGCCCAGGCACGAGATTAGAGCCCTGAGGATTGGTGACTGACGCATCCCTGGAGACGTCTTCACAGACACATCACAGATTTGAGATGTGCCTCACTAAGCTCCACGAGAGCTCTCAGTCTAGTCAAGCTGACAAGATCAACCAGAACAATATTGACCTATTTTCTGGTTAACTGGGTGTAAACAAACTGAGCAGCTTCAGTGACCTGCTGTTATTTCTCAGAGTTTGGAGGCCGATGATGCAAACTTCTTCTGTTTAGAAGTTCCAGGAAGGGAAAATATAAAAAGAAAGCCATGCTTCCTTTGAAGACTCCTCAAAGCTGATCGACTCAAGAGAACTTCACGACTGTGGGAAGACCAACACTGCATATCCAGAATCTTGTGGGCTATCTTTAGTAGCCATTCCCCACCTCCCTCTATATCTAACATCTTTCTAACTATTAGATAAAGGAATGCATTAACTTAGCAGACCACCAGCTGCAAAGCTAAGCAGGTTATCAGCCAACATCCGAAACCTATACAGGGATTTCTCTTCTTTGTTGTAAGATCACAGATGTACCGTAGTCTGGAGTGCTTGGCGTATGCCTCGATCTATGACTTTATTTTGTTCTGTGACTCTAAAAGTTTGTGCAACACTTCCACATGCTGTCTGGAAAGACATGAATCTGGGATCATGGGACATAGTCACTTACATTTGGCTTAGAATAAACTACCTCCTATTCCCTTTGAGGTGAGAACTGTGTTTTACATTGACAATGAGCTACTTTATTTTTAATATAAACCTTATCATATTATTTAATTATGGACATGGCAGAAACCATTGTCATAATTACATGTTGGGTACCCTGTTGTGGTGAGTTTTGGCTACACCACTTTGGCTCCTGGCAAGCTCACCTGCTCAGGAGCTATCTTTGAATCCATGAATAAAACACACACATATTAGCTTATTTTTAAATGCCTTGGCTACCTCAAAGGCTGGGCACTCCTAAACCTTCCCCTTCTATCCCGGGATTCAATCAAGGAAGTTGCCACTTACCCAAAATCTCACATGCCCTGTTGGCTTTATCTCCTGCCACTACTGTGTTCCATCCTTCTGGCCCGAATAATGTCGAACCTCCCTCGTTCCTCTCTGCATTCTTGCCCATACCCAGTCATTAGCCGTTGGCATCTTTATTGATCGATCAAAAACCAACTAGAGAATAGGACCTTTAGTATCTGGGTATGCAGATTCCTGATGGAATCAAAGCATTAGAGGCAATCTTCAACAGTACCCAAGTTAGGCTGTCGGGATCAATTGCCAGCTGGTGAGGCACGCTCTCTTCATGTCTCCCAACCCCAGCAGTGGTCTAATTTGCACTTCCTTATAGCCTGGTTGTCTTAGGGTATCATGATCCCTCACACAGTGGCTGGTTTCATCCAGAACATTCCAAGACACCCAGCCAAGGTTTCGAAGCACCTCCTAATATTTTCAGAGGCCCTGCCGTGTCACTGCATCTGTTGTCCCTTGGTCAAAGCAGGCCAGTTCAGATTCGGGATCAGGAGGAGCAGATATGCTTTACATGCAGAGAGGTGGAAGGCTGATAGTTCATAAGCGTGTTTCAATAATGTTAATTAGTTCAGCCCCAGGGAAGCCCACAGAGACACACAAGACACACACAGAGAGGCATGTATCCATGCCAAGCCACTTCTGGTGCCTAGGGATTTCCTATACTGAGTGTTGTGTTTATAAAAAGATAAAGAGAGTGGGGATATGTTCTATGGAGGTGTGGGGGAAGGGGGTGCCTCGGCAGGCCCATCCCTTCCCCTCAAGAGACCAGACATACTCAGGGCATGGGGAGGGGAATTGAGAGTGTAGTAGAAGCAGAGAGGGAGAGAGAGAGAGAGAGAGAGAGAGAGAGAGAGAGAGAGAGAGAGAGAGAGAGAGAGAGGAAAGAGAAGAGAAGAGAAGAGAAGAGAAGAGAAGAGAAGAGAAGAGAGGAGGAGTAGAGGAGGCTGGCCATGAACACATGGAGAGAGGGGGGGAAAGGGAATGAGGAGAGGGGGGAAGGGAAACAGAAAGATCAAGAAAAAACAAGAGAGCAAGGAAGTGGCAAGCAGACCCTTTTATAGTGGGTCAGGCTTACCTGGCTGTTGCCAGGTAACTGTGTGGTGAAGCTTAGACTAAATGCTAGACACGGAGTCCTTCAGGATGCTAGCCCTTCTGTCCTTTCTGCCCAGTACGTTGTCCAGGCATCCCACAGCTCTGCTCCAACTGCCTCAATATTCCATTCCATGGCTTATGTGAATGTAGCGAGTGTGTGTGTGTGTGTGTGTGTGTGTGTGTGTGTGTGTGTGTGTGTGCATGTGCACAGGTTTGCCCAGAGGTTGACATCTAGCATCTCCCTCGATTGTTTTCCATCCTTTTTGAGATGGTTTCTCTTTGAACCTGGAACTCATCTATTCTGGCTGACCAGCAAGCCCCAGGGATCCTTCTGTCCTTCCTGCCCAGCACTGGGACTGCAGGCCTGTGCATGTGTGCAGAGAGCATTTTACTGACTGAGCCCCCTCCCCCACAGCAGCTGATGGGTGCATCCTTGCCTGCTGGGGTAGTCTCCTATGATTTCCAAGGGACCAGTGACTTCTGCTCAGCACTCTGTTCCTGAGGCCACGCCCCTGTCAGTAGTTACCTCTGATTGGTCTGCTCTTGGCTTGTAGTGTGTGATTCACAGAATGTGAGCCTTTTCAGTGATGCAAATTTCACAGCAGAAAAACCCAAGTCATTATTCTCCACTAAAAGAAAGCAGAGCTCCCTGGAGAGAGAGAGCAATTTCCATTCTTGAGGAACATTCTGGACTGCACTGAAATATTTATTACCAAAAACCAATAATATTTCGGGAATAACAGAGAAAGACACAGAAAATAGCTTAAGGTGGCAGGGGGGTGGGGTGGGGGGATGGGTACCCTATGGGTCCATTTGTGAACATTTGGACATCTAAAAATAAAACGAAAATAATGGTGAATTAAAATTATGTTGAGCTGTAAAAAGCTAGTCAGTAGTGATAGCCAAAGGAAAATATTAAGAATATTCTTTTTAAATAACAGGACTTACATCCAGGTTGTATTTACTGAAATAAACAAGAACGCTATTCACATTTAGTCCTATGAATACACACACACACACACACACACACACACACACACACACACACACACACACACACACACATACATTCACACACACATACACACTCACATGCACACACACACTCTCACACACAGAAGTGGATGAAATAATCAAAGGCTGAGCCAGTTTCTTATCTGTGCTTGGGATGTCCTTGGCTGTGGTGACCAAAGAACAGCTGCCATTTGCTAGGCTGTTGTGACAGTCTGCAAAGCCTTGGGATATAGCCATTCCGTTGCTGCCCACTTTGCCTAGAAATTTGAGCTGGTAGAGAAACATTAGAGTGGGCATCTGGACAAGGGTGGTGCAAAAATGGGATTTAGCGAGAAATAGGTCTTTTTCTGATCTCCTGGAATATGAAATATGAGATTCCCAGAAAATGAACTGATGGGCTCTTTCTCCCTTTCCTGCTAGCAGATAGGCTTCTGAGACCAGGGCACATAAGCCTGACACTTGTCTCTATTTGGCAGCAGAGTCTCCTATAGGCACCGCTGACCTTCATCAAACCTTTTTATTCACAATACGTGGGAATTTCTACCCCACCCACTTTGTCTCCTTTGATCTGAAAGTGCTTCAAGGATAGCCTTTAGCCCAGGGAAGAGTGGGGCTTGTATTTTAAATAGACCAGAAATGTGTGAGTGTCTTGCTGGTTTGAATTTATTTACTGTTTTGTATTTCCTATAGCCACTTCTGGTCATCCTGGTTACTCCAGTGACTTTGCCCTGCCCCTATATGGTCACTCAAAACAACCATGGACATGGAGTCCCAGACCTCACACCTGCTACCTTCCTAGAGGATGCAGAGGAAATGCTGTCAATCAGATACCCAAGGGACTTCACTGGGAGGTGACAGTAAAGGACAAGTGATTTGTGACACCTGCTGATCTTCAAAGAGAGTGAGACTGCTGTGGTTCATGTGTGGGGTATCAGCCTGTGCCAAGACATAGTTATTTAATGGTTTTGGAAATGGAGGAGGGTAAGTCATACCAGGGATTGTGCTCTAAAGCTTTTCTGGGGTTACCACATGCTAGTATGGGGCTGTAAGACTGAGGAAAATTTGTTATAACAAAATTATATTTGTTATATATATGTATGTATATATATATATATACACACATATATATATATAACTATATATATAACTATATATCTAACTATATATCTGTTATAATTTCCTATAATAAAATTCTCCTATAGAAATGCAAAAGAGCAACCTGAATCAAATCAAGATGTTTAACGTCTGGGGGATAACAGAACTGGAGACATAAACTCAGAGGGGGGAAAATACAGAAGAAGCCGAGGGAGAGGGCTCCACAGAACTCAGGCTGAGACTTGAGAGTGTCAAAATCTGGAATTTTGGCTTCCAGTCCCAGCCACGCTGACAGCAGGCACACTGAGAGGCGGTTAAATGTGCTCTCACAGAAGCCTAGGGGCTTGCTGAGGAATCCGGCTGCTGAGCTGTGGTGCCCGTGCCATCTCTGCTACACCACGAGAGCTTTTATTGGAAGTTGAAAAGAAAACAAGAGAACAAATCAATAGAGACAAAGCCCCACGTACAATTTTCTATGAGCTTCGCGAATGGATCCTCTTTGATTCCACACTGAAGCTGAATCCTACCCAACTGGTGTGAGGCAGGGGAGTACCATGGTGAGTGAGGTCAACATTAGCATATTAAAGGAATGGTTGGCACAGAGACTGGAGGCTCTTTGCCACCAAGGCCCACATGTAACAAATAGAGCATGAACAGAAAAGGCCCAGGCTGTGTGGATGACCCCAAAGCCTGCGATATGAAAGTTCACAGCAGTTTGTACAGTGTTTGTCACCGAGCCTCTAAACTTCCTCCCAGCTCTGGCCCCTTTCTGCTCCCAGACGCACATGGCTTCTCCATAAACTCCACCTGCTTCTGCTACGTCCCATGTGTCTCTGTCTATGTTTTGGTTCTGGGACACCAAAAGTTTGAAACTCCAGTGGACATTCACTATCCATCAAGAGTTGGAGACTGGCTAATGGAAGAGTCTAGTGGGTTCCAACCAAGCCATATGAAGTCTTGTCGTTTCCACAAGACGAATGGTGCTATGGTGGCCCGGGTGGGGGTGGGGGTGGGGGTGGGGATGAAGTGGTCATTTCTACCTGGGTGGAATAAGGACAAAAAGAGTTATGGAAGAGATGTGCCTTTAGTGGAGTCTTCAATGAGTAGACAGATAGATGCTGGGCGTTGGAAACACCAGACATACAATGCAAAAAGTAGACTGCAGCACAGCTCAGTCCATGTCAGTACAGAGGCTGGTGTTTGTAAGAGTGAGAATTTGTTTGACTGGCTGACTTGGTTCAGGTTGTCATAAGCAGGCAGGATGTAATAAAGAATAAGCAAGCTGTATGAGAAGCGGGGCCCTCGATCATGGAATTCCCTGGTCTGTACTACAGAGAATGCTTTTTCATTATTTACTCAATAAATGCATATATTAAGAAGCTATTAAATGTGAAGTCTCGGTGAGACAGACATGCGGGGTTTTGTTGTTGTTATTGTTCTCATGAAGCTCCTGGTATAAAAAGGGCAGACAGACATTGAGCTGGTGGTCATGGTATAATCATTTAATTGTACACATGATGCGTGTCTTCTTTGTGAAAATTAACGATGTGTAATGAGAGTCGTAATAAGGGAATCCAACTAATTCTAGGGTCTAACAGTTCCCCAAGGAGATAACAAGAAAGCTGAGCCCTGTGTAGATGCTAGTCAGCTAAAGGAGGCTCCTTTGGAGGGTTCAGAAGGAAGACTTGGGGCTGATGTGACATGGATGTGACATGGTCTGGAAACAGAGTTAGGTGGAGTTTTATAGAAACAGGCAGGAGGGAAATCCACGTGGTCATATCTGCATCTCAGCAGCCATGCTGTCTGCACAGTGAGGGATGCAGGATGGAGAGAATCATGGTCGATTTCTTGTCTTTCAGGCAAAGGGGTAGCCAGGTAGCAGGCAAAGCTTCACTATTGTGTGTGCCTAGTGGCTGTCTCTGGAAAAGATTAGCAATTGACTCAGTAGACCTAGTAAAGAACACCACCACCCTCATGTGGTAGACAGCATCATCCAGTCCACCAAGGGCCTAAGAAGAAGAACAAGGTAGAGGAAGGAGGGAGTAGCCTTCACTTCTTGGGCTGAAACTTCCATCTTTTCACCCTTATGATGGGGAAAAAGAAACTTGACAGATGGTTAGGGTGGGACCTCCAAAATCAACCTGCTCTCGCAGCACCCTTGAGTCCATGGTTATTCTGATCTGGCTGCAAATGCCAGAAATGTTTGGCCAGGTGGCACTGGTTTGGCTCATGTCCTAGGTTATTTATGTACGTATCTATTTAATCTTCTTCTATTGCATAGCAACCTAATGAACACAGCTGTCTGGAAGCTATGCACGAAGAGGCACTTCACTGGTCCTTGAAGACTTGTGCCAGAATCTCAGTCCAGTCACAAGGATGGAGAGGCACATGGGCACTCTGTGGGACCTGTGGTTGGGCCGGCTGGGCTGACCAGCCCATCTCTCCTTATTCCTTGGCCATTTCAAAGACTTGTTTACTTCTTTAGTCAAATGTCTCATTAACTCTTGGACAAAGCCCCTCAGAGACAACTTTCTCCTGAGGCCCCCTTCTACTTGCTATACTTGCTCTCTCTAGATATTGAAGCTTCATAAAGTTATCTTCATTATCTGTGAAATTCACTCTTTGGGTTTGCAACACAAAGAACCTGGAATATCACTGATTTGGTAGAGGTTTTGGTGACCATGATCTTGACCACTGAGTCAAGCCCACTTGAGACTAGAAGGTCTCTATCATAACTAGGGACCACCATTTCACCACTTTACTTGGACGCCAGTGATCCTGGTTGTTAAGACTTTGGATTCAGACTGGGATTCACAGCATCAGATCCACCCATGCTTAACTTACATTGTCTGGACGGGACTGGAGTGGTGGCTCCCATGGCCATCAGCTTGGGAAGAACAGCTCAAGGGACTTCTGAGCCTCTGTCATCATGTGTGTCACTTTTCCCCACAGTAAACCTTTCCTTACATGTCTCGAGGTACCCTGTAGATTCTATTTCTTTGGAGACTCACAGCCAATACAGAATTTGTAGGAGGCAGTTTGTATGCTGTTGTGACAGATGTGGTGGGAGTGACAAAGTGCTGGCTAAAATTATGGCAGAATGGACAGGGAAGATGGAACAGACCTGATAGATATTTCGCATCTGAACTGTTTGTACCTAATGACAAATAAGTTAGATCTGGGGATGATGGAGAGAAATGTCAACAGGATAATTCTTAGATATCTGGATGGAGGGGTTGTCTGAGTGGGACAACGAGGGCGTGAAGGACCAGAGTTGGTGGTGACTGGGGGCGAGACAAAGCTTCAGTGTGGATGCAGTCACCTTGAAATTGGCTAGGCACCTAGATGTGAGCAGAAAACCTTGAACAGACTTCAGAGCTAGAGTTAGAGAAGTAGGAAATGCTAGCAGAGAGGGCGTGATGGCTAAAGCCCAGAGACCTGAGAACTCTCACAAAGGAGTGGGAGCCGAGGGAAAAGACAGGAAAGTCAAGGCCTGAGCCTTTGCAAGAGTTGCTGAGGAGTTAGATCCTGGAGGACTAGCAGTGATGCTGTGAGGTGGACTGGGGACTCTCCGTGCCCCTCCTCCAAACTCCATAACTTTTCATCTTCCATGCAAATGCTAATTCGATGCAAATTGTCTAGCTCGGATCCAGACTGCATGCCAACGGTGCCCTCACACAGACAGCCGAGAACTCTACACAGCACACTTGTGCCTGCCAAAACACAAAACAGTGGTTCTCAACCTGTGGGTTGCTACCCCTTCACAGGTGTTGAATGCCCTTTCACAGGGGTTCAATATAAAAAAAAATCCCACATATCAGATATTTACATTATGACTTATAATGGTGGCAGAATTATAATTTGAAGCAATAACTAATTTTATGGTTGGGTGAAGTGGAAATTTCTTGTTTCATTGGAAACTCAGTTTTGTCACGTTATGCCTTTCTGGAATCTGTCCTGTGAGAGAACATTTGATGTTTTGCTGGAGTAGACACTTGAGAAGGTGGGTGATGTTTAGAAAGAACATAAATATAACTCCGCAGACAGTGAGAGAATGTTCTTGCATTGCTACATGCCAAAGAGCTTCTCGTGGTATTCCAGGTGATTCTTGCTGCTTCTGCTGACTCCTGCTGCTTCTACAGAGCTTTGCAATTTCTGCCAGATCGAGCTGCTGCTGGGGCTGCTGATTCGCGTGTGCACTTGCTATTGGACTGGATTGCTGATATCCTGACAACAAAGATTGGAATTGTCCCAAAGAGCTACTTCTAGACAGGTCCACAATCCCCTTTTCCTATTAGCCTTCTTTCTCCACTACCTCTGGTTGATGGGCCAGAAGGGAGGTTGAAGTATTTACGAACCCTAATTAAAGTAGGTTTTGAAAAAAATCTAAGCTTACAGTTGGGGGTCACCACTGCTACATCCACTCTAGTAGTGACTTGTGTGACAGGCCTAGAAACCTGGACTCAGTCCTGAGGCGAAAAGTTCATGGAAACTTAGCCTCCTGGAACCGTGGCATCCCATAGCACACATGCTCCAATTTTGTTCTTGCGTTAGTCAGAGTATGGATCTGTCTGCTTTCTTTCAGTATTGCTTTATTATAGGAGTCTCCAAGCAATGACTTGTCAAATACCTAAGCAAAATTGAACTTTGCTTCCTGGCCTTCACCAATGCCCTAGGTAGTCCTTGAGCCAACCCTGGGCTTGGAATTCAGTAAGAATGTTGCCTATTCAGTGACATTCAGAATTGCCTCTAGTATTGTAAGAGAGATAGTGAAAGAAATCAGGTATTGCTATCTACTACATAGAGTTAGAAATCTCATGGCAAGCTTAGCAAAGTAAGTTTAGAATTATTATAGTTATGTATGGCAGACTACATTACTTATTAGTAGAAAGTCCCCCCCACACTATCACTTAGAATAAAAGCCAAGTTGCTCCCATATACAGGAATGTACAATGGTTTAGGAAGTAGATAGGGCTGTGGTTTAAGGAGGAACTAAAATATTGCATTATTCATGAGAAGGTTAGCTAGAGCAGAACTCCCTAATTAGAATCATGACTTGGGCATGAAAGCCCTTGCCCTGGGAGTGTAAAGACCTCACACCTGGCTTCTAAGACTATAGCTGACCTTAGATAGAGCTGACTTTGCCTCAGTTGTTTTATTGCCTAGTTCCTGTCAGTCTTTATGTTTGCATTCCTCTGTTTTGTGTAAGAGTCATTAAGCATCCAGTAACCTCATTCTACCTTGACTGATGTGTCACTTAACTTCCCTATTTTCTTCTGTATTAAAAGTCTGGTGCTTGTTTTGACAAATTACATTCAGATACCACACTCCCTTGTTTCCCTGTCTGTCACCCTTTTCTCACCAACTCCTGCCCACCTGTAACCAGAACCCTGATTTCTCCTGCGGATTGAGGGGGGCTGACTGAGGCTGGTCTGAGGCACACCATAACATGAGTAACTGTATTAAAGGGTCATGGCAGTAGGAAGGTTGAGAGCCACTAGGTGAGAGGCTCTGCGGATATAGGAAAGAAAAGAGAAGTCAAGACTACAATCTATAAACGGGTTTACTGGGTTGACACTGTGACAGTGTTGACTAAAAAAAGTGAATTTTGGAGCTCATATTTGTGAAGAGAAATTATGACTTTTAGGTCCCAGGATGGTGCAGATTCGAGCAACTGTGGTTGAGGGTGTGATCCTGGAATCTGGGTGGGAGACTGGGTCTTGTCATGGTAGAACTGACATCTCTCACGAGCTGATGCTTGGAGCAATAGAGCCCACATTTGTCAGAGCATTCCATCATCTACCCCACAAAAGCTGTTTCAGTCTCATGCCTGTTTCCTGCCTTTGCCTCCCAAGGGCTGGGCTGACAGAATGTGCCAGTGTGCCCAATTTATACAGTGCTGAGGTTTGAACCCAGGGGTTTGTGCATGGTGAGCAAATGCTCTACCAACAGAGCTCTGTCCCCAGCCTTGGAAGGTTGCCATTTACCAATGCTTACTTCTCTTGCGGGCACGATCCTCAGGACCTGAGAGATCTTCATCAGAATATGGTGGTGATGGTGAACTATCTACATTTGGGGATTCCAGGTCTCTAAGGGAGTAGTGCCAGTCTACTGCCTCAGACTGGGGTTCTATGTCACCATATGTGCCCAGAGTCTCATGATGTGATAACTTATGTCCTGGGAGTTGGGGCCACGTTGATCTATTCTCAGGGTCAAGGGAGCTAGAGTCATTTTCCTGATTTGTCTCACACACACAAGAGTCTGGACCAGAAATAAGAGTGTTTCTAAGGTGAGCTTCCTGCGCTTCACATTTCTCTGGAATCCTTTGCGATGTGAGGTCCTCAACACTTTCTGCTGATGTCACACTGTCCTTGTATTCCCCCAAGTTCCTGCTTGGGAGGGGCTGGCTGGTCCCATCATTCTCCACAGATGCCTGTTCCTCAGCCAAGCTCCTTGTGTCTTCAGAACCCTCAGAACTAAGGGTAAACAAAGAACCCTCGTCGGAATCAGACTCGTAGTTGGTCACCAAGTCATAATGAGGGTCAAAAGGAGCATCTCTCTCCACAGGCTCCCCAGTAGCAGGGATGACATAATGGCCACTGCCCCATCTTGGCCTAAGAGAGGGTGGGTCATTGTGTAGGACCTCGCTGTAGACATGGGAAAGTCTCTCCTCAGCATCAACCCCCTGGAAGCTTGGCTGCTGTGTGGCCAGTTCCCTAATGGAATTGCTCACTTGCCTTTCCTCAGAAGATCCCATCTGTGAGTCCATGGCTCCCAAAGGTTCAGGGCACCCCGTTTCCATACTCCCCTCAGCCTCTCTAGTGTTTGCATGTGCTAGAGTTTTGGAGAAAGAAGCCACAACATCTCTTGGCTGTGATGGGTGCAGGTCATCCCGCCTACTCTCGACAGAGCTGGGGAAAGTTCCCAGAGGGCCAGTGATGGAAGACCTGTCCATCACATCGTCAATGAGAGAATATTCCTGGGCCACTGTGTCATAATGTGCTTCTTCAAGAAAATCATGGTGATGCTGCACTGGTGAAATCGCCTTGTGTGCATCAGCGTTTGGAAGGCCATGGAGCGCAAGATGGGCTACAGGGCCACTTGGAAGCACGATGCTATCTCCACTTCTTGATTCATTGCTGTCCTTGAGTTGCTCTGGGCTCTGCTGATGACCGGGGTCTGTTCCGTTGCTTCCCAGCATCTGTTCTGATTGGACAGCACTGTGTGGGATTGGCTCTGCCACCCACGAAGGGTTCTGGTTCTCAGAAAGATGTAGGTGGTGGGTAGTTTGGTGTAGATCTGTCCCTTGGTACTCCATGTGTTGAGCACCTTCAATGTCGCCATGGAAGCCCTTGTTTGAGTAGGCATTATCTGAGCCGGGCCTTTTATTCGAGCATCTCTGTTGCCGTAGCCTGTCAATGTAGGGCCTTGCAAAAGCCCCCAGGCAGAAAGCCACCACAAACGTGATGAACACCGACAGGCAGATGGCCAGCTCAAGGGCTGGGGGCTTGTCATCCTTTCTGTCAGTGACCTGTTCATCCTGAGAATCTCTGAGTTCTACTGGGGACTGTGGCCACATCCCTCTGAGATCACCATAGCCATCCTTCGCCTCCTTCCCCAGAGCAGAAAGGTGCATGTCCATCCCTGCCTGGGGCCTCTCTGCCTTGCTCTGGATGAGGCTTTTCAAGTCACTTGGAGGAGACAGAAGAAGGTGTGTATCCCTGGATTTTCTGATCTGGTGAGTCTCTGCATTTGGCCTCTTGTTCTCTGTGAGAGGAAGATAGAAAAACACACTGACGGAGATGTTGGAATGACTCCCAGGCTTTTAGAACGTCTGTGAACCCTTCTCAACCTTTATCTAGCTATCTTTTTAAGCATATATCAGATGAAGAGCAATTTTATTCATTCATGTGTTCGTTCATTCACTCATTCATTCCTGTTCAAAGGTCACAGTGTGCATAGGGCTTTGTATACATTTTTTGTAAGACTGTGAGACATAACCTGGCTATTCACAGGCTCAGGAGTTTGTTTCTGGCTTCCTGACTCACTGATGCCCATAGAGGTAGAAGGAGGATGAGAGGGCTAACACATGGCTCCTTCTCCCTCCATGCCCTCAACTACTTTGCATTTGCTAGAACATTCTATTAACTTTATTGCACTTGCCTTAGTCTCGTGCCATAGCTGTTATAGGCTTGTAGTAGTATCAGTATTGCAACTGCTCTCCAGTTCTGGTAAACAGTAAAATATTCAACTGTGTCTCTGTACTCAGAACGCCAGTCCTGGCTGATCAGTTCCCTCTGCTCTTTATGATTGTCTTCTAACTTGGGAGCTATGGCCTAGAGTCTGCTTTAATGATAGACCCAAATTGGTCAGAGTTAAGGCTTTAAAAATTTTTTTCCCCATAAATCGTTTTCAGGAGAGTTAGTGTAGCAGAGGGATAAACCCTTCCCAGTTTGTCTTGCCTCCGTGGTATGGTCTGCTCGTGGGAAAGGGATGAGGACCAGATCAAATGTAACTTTACCTTTGAAATCTCCATGTGTGTGTACTGTACATAGAGGTCACACTGTAGAGGTTAGCAAGCATTTAGAATAATGTTTCAGACTTTACAGGCATTTCTTTAAAGCTGGGCGTGGTGGCGCATGCCTTCAATCCCAGCACTTGGGAGGCAGAGACAGGGGAATTTCTGAGTTCGAGGCCAGCCTGGTCTACAGAGTGAGTTCCAGAACAGCCAGGGCTACACAGAGAAACCCTGTCTTGAAAAACCAGAAAAACAAACAAACAAAAACAAAACAAAGCAAAACACCAACCCCCGCCCCCCCCAAAAAAAAAGAATTGGGAGAATTGGGATGAACTTGTGATATTTTGGAAGCTTCTAGGCAAGATTTCCTTTCTAGCTAGAGAACTGATTCATTTGTATGTGTCTTTGACCACGTGAAGAAAACCATCAGAAGCTAAGGGAAGCAGTGAAGTGATTGTCCTGTGACCCAGTTCTGTGCTGGCTGAGGGTGGTGTGGTGGTTGGAAAGAAAATGGTGCCCATAGACTCATAGGGAGTGGCACTGTTAGGAGGTGTGTCCTTGTGGAAGGAAGTATGTCACTGGGGGCAGGATTTGAGGTCTCAGATGCTCAAGCCAGGCCCAGTGTCGCATTCTGTTCCTGCTGCCTGCCGGTCCAGATATAGATCTCTCAGCAACATCTCCAGCACCGTGTCTGTCTGCACACTAACAAGGTTCCCACCTTAATGATAATAGACTAAACCCCGGAACTGTGGTTTGGTCCATCACGCCCAACTTTAAAGAAATGCCTGTAAAGTCTGAAACATTATTCCAAATGCTTGCTAACCTCTACAGTGTGACCTCTATGTACAGAACACACACACGGAGATTTCAAAGGTAAACTTATATTTGATCTGGTCCTTCATCCCTTTCCCATGAGCAGACCATACCACAGAGGCAACCCCAATCAAATATTTTCCATTATAAGAGTTGCTGTGGTCATGGTATCTCTTCAGAGGAATAGAACGATGACTAAGGCAGGTAGGTACCAGCATCCTTGCCTTTTCTAGAGACTGTCACTATATTTAAGGAGACTGCCTTCTTGTATTCACTCTTCAGGTCAAAATGAAACCATTTCAGAAATGAAGAAAAAGAGATGCCTCTCACTTACCCACAGACATGTTGCAGATGGCTTTCCATATTTCCCTCCAGGATGAAGAGGTAATGTTTTGGAAGTTGACATTGCTTTCACTACACTGCCACTGGTTATCAGCCAAGCCAAGTTCCAGGTGGGGCAATTCTAGAGCAATGGTCACAATCGGTACCAGAGTGGTCAGTGCATTGCTTCTGAGGTCTACCACCTGCTTGAAAAGAAACAAATTAGGTCAGTCTGGGCACGAGACAGTAGTACACACACACACACACACACACACACACACACACACACACACACACACACGGAGTTATACAGAGATATGGCTATGTGTATAAAAGCAAAAGCAATACGAATTCAGGTCTAGTAGAGAAGTCAGTGGCGACTGGGCTGAAAACCCTGCTCTGTCCACAAAGCCTCTGCGGTCTTGCAACTCATTTGCTTTCTGGGAGCCCAACTCCCAGCATTGCTTCATGCATTAGATGCTTGTAAAAGTTCTCCAGACATCTGGACATTTCATCATCTTTGTGTCTTATGAGTTATTACGTATGTTAAAATCCAAACTCACATGCTATTACTGTTCAGAGTAGCATCCAGGCCAAGAATTTCTCAAAACACCATCATCTTGGAAATAGCAGAGGACTATTATTGAAGAGGCTATGGAACCCAGGAGAACTGTGGTTCATTTACCATCTCAGGTAGGAGCACATGGCTCTTTGTGCATTTGTATTTGGCTGTTCAGTACCTGCAAGATGACTCATTTCTCCTGCAGAGTTACAGATGTGTGCAGAACCAGGGGACAGAAGTGAGTCAGTGGCTCAAGTGGCAGGGCAGGGTGGGGTGAAGCTGGACACTGCAGTGCATGACGTAGCAGAGAAAGTTAGGTTAGGTATGACAGTGGCTAGTGCTATGCTGGTGTGCTGTATGCCAGGCATTCTGCTGAGCGCTTTATATGTATCACCTCAGAGTCTCCCAACGGCTTCCACAGTTCCCCTTTCCCACAGAGGAAGAAGCTAAGCCACACAGTGTATTCCACACAGAACGTAGTCAGTATAGGGGTCTGGGTTAGCACAGGTACTCAGTAAAGAATGAAAGTTGTAAGTCTTAGGTGGTAGCACATACTTGTAATTCCAGCACTGAGGAGGTAGGGACAGGAGGATCAGAAGATAGAGGTTACAATAGTTTGAGACCAACCTGAGCTACGTAAGACTGTCTCAAACAACAACAACTACAACAACTACAACTACAACGAGAGGAGATGCCACAGGATTAGAGGACAAAATTTCAATGTTTTCTGACCTCGTAGCTGTGTGTCTTTACGTCAAAACAACCTTCTCTGAGTGACCACATTAGTCTGAAGGAGACATTTGAAGACTCTCAGGTGGTGACAGATGAACAGAAGATCAGAAAACAGAAAAATGCAAACCTTGCTTTAACAAAAGAGGACAGGTGTGACAACTAGACAGGTTGAATATTGTGCCAAGGTCAACAAATTCTCTCCCGTGCACCAAGAAAGGTCCAACAATTCACTATACGATCCAGGCTGGCTTCGAGCTCATGACAATCCTCTTCCCTTGGCCCCTTGACCAAGGCCAGTTTTTAAAATAGGTGTCTTAGATCATACAAATCCTTGAGGTGAGGGAAGCCAAAATCACTAGAAATAGAGTTGAGTTTTTCATGAACTTAATGAGGGTGATTTTCCTGTGCTGAGCAGCTATGCGGTCTTGGTGCTCCTGGAAGGCTCCTGAAAATGGGAGGCAGGGGGTCAGGATGAGGAGGAAATGCACTTTGCGTGGGCCTGGCATTGCCCATGGTCAGAAGCTCCTCTCATGGGTGCCTGGTCTCAGCATCATAGAGTCATCATGTTCTGTGAGCACGCATTTTCTTCTTAGTGTATTTTTCCATCTTAGTATTTCTCTCTCTCTCTCTCTCTCTCTCTCTCTCTCTCTCTCTCTCTCTCTCTCTCTCTCTAAATTACAAATCATGGCACTGAAAGCCAGTCTGGAGGAAAGGAAATGAACAAAGTAATTCAGAAAGAGTAATTTCTGAGAAAAGATGAAAATGGAATTATAACTTAGGAAAAGAAATCACCACCCTGCAGCCTTTGAAAGGTACATGTATTCCGGGAAGGCTGGGAGAGCGGGCAGTGTACTACAGCACAAATCACTGTGTCGAAGAAGAGCAAGATAAGATTAAGTTAAGAAAAGCTAATTTGAAACGTCAGTGAGACTTATTTCATCCTATTGAAGTATGCTGATGGATTTATGTTTTGGAAAATCTATTTGGCTTCTGGGAAGGTACCCCCACGTGAAGATGCACATAACAGGGCAGATGTGGAATTCATCTTCTGGAGGGGAGAGGCCAACCACTGTGATATGCAGCTCCCTGGTACCAAACATCTTCATCACGGTCCACCGCCAGTATTTGGAGCTATTGCCAACCGCACAGAAGGGAATGCCAAGCACAGGACTGGGGTAGGATTCCCTGGTCTGGTGAGTTGTGGATTATGGCTCCCCCCACCCCCGACATGCTCAGAGCTGATTTATAACTTGCCTATGCTAATTGTTTTTTTTTTAAAACCTTGAGCTTCGAAGACTCATAAAGCACAATAAAATATACAGGAGGGAACACACAGGACAAATTCCACTTATAGATGTGCCCGTAACCAGTACATGCCAGTTATGTTAGCTTCACAACCTGCCAGTCATTGAAGTAGGGAGCACACCCAAGTGAGTAGGGAGCACGGCCAAGTGAGTGGAGGACACAGCCAAGTGAAGTGGGGTTTTTTTCTGCTCTAATAACCTCCATGGCAGGCAGAAGCCAAAGTGGCTCCTACCTTCTGGTATTCGGGCTCTTAAGAAATGTCTTCCCTCCAGTGTGGGTGGAAGGTTTGATTCGGTTTCTAGCCAATCGTCTCCACCAGCAGCAATGGGATGCTGCTTTCACGACGACACTCCATAAAACAGAGGGCAGGGAATGTCAGAGAGATGACCATCTCCAAAGAAAGATGGTGTATCATGGGCAGCCTGGTGGACAAGCTTCAGGGCAGAAACCTGAGGGCAGACTTAACCCAACAGCTGATAAGGAGCTGAGCCCTCAGTCTAACCTCCCAAGAGGGAAGCCAATCCTGTCCACCTTGCTTAGGTGACTGTTTCCACCAGTGAGGCTTTCAGTGTGACTCCAGCCATGACACCAGTGACGTCTCTTGAGTGACCATAAGATTGAGGCTCCCCAGCTAAGCTGTGTCTGAATCCCTGCCCCAAAGACTTTGCCAGGTGATCTCCATGTGCAGTGTTAGCGCCAAAGCTGTGGTAAATCGTGATACATCAATAGACAACTAAGGTGGCTATGCTAGAGCATCTCCCGTTAGCCATCCCTCTGTTTATTCAACAGGTGTTTTCAAATGCACCCAGCTTAGCTCTAGGAAACAAAATCAGGTATAACATGCGCTCTGTAGGCACGTGATTACCCTTTGGTGTTGGTGGGGAGGGGGCTAGGCACGAATGACTAACTATGCAGCCACGGTGAAGGCTTCTGAAAAAAAGAGACTAAGGAAAAACTCCCCAAGGAAGTGACGTTCAACCAAAGCTGGAAGGACTCAGCCCTACCTCTCCTGGGTAAAGAGGAGGAGCAACTCGGGGTAGGAGAGACCCTAGGTGTAAGCAGGCAGGACAGCAATGCACAGCCTTGAAATAAGGCTGGAGAGGCAGGCAGGGGCCAGGCCCTGGCTGTAAAGTCTTGGAAGGGTTCTAAGCGAGAGGAGCAACACGGTTAGATCTGTGTGTTAGAGAGCAGCTTAAGTCACCTGGTGGTGTTTTAAGTGTTTCATACACAGTTAAGCTCATTCTGACAGGGAGCCATTATACAGATGGGAGACTAAGGAACTTGCTTGGGATGAGGTTGTGAGTCTAGGCTGGATTCCAGGCAGTGAGCGCCCCTCAGTTTGTGCAAGAGTCCGGGAGCAGCCCAGGCAGGTAGTGTCGTTGCTTTGTTTGCTTGTTTAAGACAGTATCTCATTCTGTGAGCCTGGCTGGCCTGGAACTCCCTATGTAGACCAGGCTGCCTTCAAACTCCTAAAGAACACAATTAATTCTTTGTCAACTGGTCAATGGAAACTTGAGTTGAGTTTAATTTGATTTTGATTTGGTAAATAATATAACAACTTTTCTTTCTCTCTCTTTCTTTCTTTCTTTCCTTCCTTCCTTCCTTCCTTCCTTCCTTCCTTCCTTCCTTCCTTCTCTTTCTTTCTTTCTTCTTTCCTTCTTTTCTCTCTCTCTCTCTCTCTCTCTCTCTCTCTCTCTCTCTCTCTCTTTCTCTCTCTCTTTCTTTCTTTTAGACAATGTCTCTTCTAAACCCACTGGCCTTGAACTTGGTATGTAGCTGAGAATGATCTTGATTGTAATGATCTTCCTGCTTCTGCCCCCACCCCTGATTATACTGTGTGCTGGAGAGTGGACCTAGAGCCCACGGTACTCTAGGCAGGCGCCTTATCAACACAGCCATATTCAGCCTAGTAAGTGACTCCTGGCTGAGAATTCTTATTAAGTTCATGTCCATTGTTGCGATCTTTAATTTTTTGAGCAGTAGACTTCAGTTGTTCCAGGAGGTCTTAAATAGCACACTTTAAACAGCCGGCACCCCTGCACACTGAGACACTCTTAAAAGGAAACAGCCCTCGAATCTAGTTAACCACAACCCTGTATAACTAAGACGGTTGCAAGATAGAATTTAGAACCTGTAATTTTTTGAGCCCTTTGAAGGCTTTGGGGTGAATCGTGCAGATCTTGTTGCTCTTTAAATAGATGCTTTCCAGCTGCAGGCAGCCATGAAAATCAGACAGCCCAATGTGAACTATCCTGTTGAATGACAGATCCAGACTCCGCAATGACTTCAGCTTCCACAGTCCTGTGAAAAGGAAAAGCAGATTAAAACCTAAACTGCTGCTATTTGCTGCTGCGTGGCGTGCAGTGAAAACTGGAGATATTAATGGCTCTCGAGTGGGAAGTTGTCAGAGTGTATTAACACTGTGAAAAAAAAATAAGTGGTCTTAAGAGAGACCAGGGCCAATTAGCATGTGAACTTATTGAACAAGAAGGGAAAAAACCGAAGTCAAAGTAGTATAGACTATCATCAAAATGTTCCTGGTGGGATACACATTACAAGCATATGCAGGTATGTATTTTGAGTAGGCAGAAATAAGGAGGTGAATCAAATTATTAATAGTCATTACAGTCTGGTGTAAGATGGCTGAGGGAGTGGAAGAGGGATATGGAAAAAGCTCTTTCAGCTTTATGTTCCTTGGGTTCTTTCTTTCAAATGATCATGTGCTATTTTTATCACACATGCACTTATTATTTATCTGTTGTGTATTTGTATGCTCATGGCGCAGTGCATGTACAGAGGGTAGAGGATAACTATCAGGAGTTATTCTCTTCTTCCACCAGGGGGCCCCAGGATTTGAACTCAGACCATCAGGTTTGGCTGCAGTCACCTTTTTTACCTGCTGAGTTGTTTCAGTAGTCTAGTGTGTGCTCTTTTTAACTAAGAATCAATTTTTTAAAATAAAAATCAAACCATGATTAAGTGAAGCGATTAACAGATGTTTGCTAATTTGGTTAACTGTGAGTAAAACCGAATGCTATCCCCGTGGTAGGACAGGGAAAGTGATAGAGGCTTTAGTACTACATAAATGAATTCTTCCAATTTTGAAATTGTCTTATTCAGTTTTTAAAGCTTTTTAAAAATAAAAGGTTCTCATTGTATATATTCATTCTGCATGGTCCTGTATTACATAGGAATATATTTTGTGCAAGTGTATACTGTATGTTGAATATTCACCCTCCATTCCTCCCCGTTTCTCCCATTTGTTCTATTGCAGGGGCTATTTTTTTTAAAGCTATTTTATTGGCTCTTATACCGCTACCTCCTTTCCAACCTTTATCTCACCCTAGTCCCTTCCAACCCTCCAACGCTAGCTAGGAGAGGGAGAATGTTAGAGGGGAAAGGGGGCATGGAACTCTCTAGACTACTTCCTGTTGATTAGCGATTTGGAGTTTCTTGGGGCCACTCCAGTCTTCATTGAGATTCCCCAACTTCTCCCTCTCAGCTCTTCGCTCGGGACCGCTTGACAAACTCCAGCAGCAGAGACCCTGAGCAGAGGGGCAGCAGACGCCACAGGCTCTCCCATTTATAGCCTCTCCAGAATCCCTAGAATTAAACTATCTGTAGCTGGTAAAAATCACACCCCTGCTAGTGCACGAGACAAATCGTAAGCACCTGCTGTGAAGCAGCCTCTTATCCCACACCTAGGATTAAGACAAGAACATATTCACAGAACATATCTGCATTTTTAAACAAACCAAAATTCTCACCACCGGTTCTGATTGTACTTCCACGTCCCCCACACACACATCTTTGTTTTTATCCACATCCATTCTCATAACTGTATCATTGGTATTATAGCTATTCTTAACTATTCTTAGATTTTTTTTTTTAAGGTAAAGAGATTGCAGGTGGGCTTTGCTTTCCAGCATAAGAATCAGACGGAGGTCTAGCCTCCGCCTTCCTGTTTCACTCTGTTCTGGGAAGTATGTAGACGTTCCGGTTGGCACTGAGAAGTTAGACAGAGAACGAGGTGCCAGTCACAGCAGCCTTGCAAACTTAATTCCTGTCTCCCAGGGAGGGGCTTGCAATTTCACATTTTCTCAGCACTGTTCTCAAACTGCAGTCTTTAACGTCTGTGTAGCAGATCAAGTTGGTTCCATCCCAGAGGGTTTATTTCCTGTCTGCTGTCCACACGGTATTGATGACAAGGCTGATTATGAAGAGAGAGGGTAACATAACTGAAATATGTAGCTGGGCTTTGCTACTTTGTGGGTTCTTTTTTTTCCTCCACCCTTTATCCCTCTCCCCAGTTTCACTGCAATCTTTTAGTGAGCAGAGAAAGAAGGATAGGAGAGAGAGAGAGAGAGAGAGAGAGAGAGAGAGAGAGAGAGATTTATCTGTGAATCTAACATTTTTTGTGTTCTTGTTTCTTCTTTGAGCATGACTAATAACAAGCTGCAACCAACCCTACCCACAACCAACAACCAACAACTCCATCTATATGAGCCCTAGCATTTCTATGCCTTCTCAAAAGTTCCCAGTATTCCAATCATCACACAATCACAGAAACTATTGGCAGCTGGCAAACCACACCTCTGTGCTCTGTTAGAGCACAAGGCAAATCATAGTCAGCTGCTACCGACGGTCTGAAGCAGTCCCATATCCCCACACTTGGGATCAAAACAAAAACATATCCTTATAATAGTTCTCTTTTTTAAAGACACCAAAATTTTAGAATTCTCACGACAAAAATGTCTGTACCATGCAGTCATATGTTTAATTGAGTTGCATAGATTAAGCAAGAGAACTTTAAATTAATAAATGTATCAAAAGATTATGATGGAGGCTCTTGGTGCTGATGGCAAATCCTTATCCTGGAAGCTTAGTATGGTGGAATAAGACATGTAGACAAGAAACATTATTTGTTAGACAGAATGGTTCATCGTCTACCACACCTCTATACAATTGACTGCTTGTCCTCCTGACTATCAAATGATCAAATCTTCCGTGAGCAGAATGCTGTGAACTCTTGTGCTGCTTGGGATATAGTATTTGGCTTACACAGAGATCCAAAAGTATTTAGCTAACATTAAGGAATCAGTATGAAATCGTTGTCTCTGGCTTCTCTGGAAAGATTAGGAATTCCGGCTTGTGTAAGACACTAGGCTGGAACTGATTAAAGGCTGCCTGCTTTAGATGGGAGCATGAGCTTGTAGAAAGCTATCATTTCTTTGAACTTGAGAGAGAGAGAGAGAGAGAGACAGAGAGAGACAGAGAGAGAGACAGAGACAGAGACAGAGACAGAGACAGAGAAAGAGAGGGGGAGAGCGAGAGAGAGTGGGAGGGAAGGAGGGAGGGAGGGAGGGAGGGAGAGAGAGGGAGAGAGAGAGAATGAGAATTGGTCAAGAAAACTATATCAAAAAGTGACGAGAGAGAGCCAAAGCTGGTATTACTTAGCACACATGTGTGTGAAATAGTGTATTACTTTGTAAACGTCTGTGCCTGGAGTCCCTGTGTAATGCCCTCTGTTCTGGGATGCCAGTGTCCCTTCTCCCAACTCTTCCCAGTTCTTCACTCAGCTCTTTCTCTGCTCTATTACAAGTGCCAAGAGGCATTTGAACTGAGAAGGAAGGCTAGTTGTCAACAACCTCTAGAGTTGAACACAACCTTTAAAGAGAACACATTTCTTCATGCAGAGGATATTCCTCCATATTTAAATGTGCAAACATATGGGACTGGGAGGGGCATGTAAGGCAGCGTTGGGAAGAGCACCACAGGTTCTCTGACATTTCTTGTGCTTGTCTGGCCTATTTAGAAATGTGAATTCATGCTTCCTAAAATATCCCAATGCTTAACTGAACTGAGTAAGTTTCTAAAAGCTCAGTAGAAGAAGAGCTTTGAAGGACAGGAAAAAAAGTATTTGAAGGTCCTGTTAACTGTGCACTCTTTTTCCTTTTTCAAGACAGGGTTTTTGTGTATAGCTCTGGCTGTCCTGGAACTCACTCTGTAGTCCAGGCTGGCCTCAACCTCAGAGGTCCACCTGCCTCTGCCTCCTGAGTGATAGGATTAAAGGTGTGTGCCAGCCACCACAGCCCAGCTAATTGGGCACTTGTTTATACTCCAAGCACTTCAAAAATCTTTCACTTTCAATGTTTACGGAGTCCCGGGGCTTCTTGCTATTTACAAACAAAACACCAAGGCAAGAACTTTTCCAGTGACAGGGTAGAAGGATCTGGGTCAAAACTCAGATCTCTTAACTATTCATGTCCCTGTATCTGTGCCTCAAAACTGTGCACAACAACAAAACCGACATGAGCAGATACCGAAAGAACTTGAGTGTAAAAAGGGGAGAAGACGGGATTCTTTAAGAACTCAATGGTGTCTTAGTTGCTGTTCTATTGCTGTGAAGATACATCATGCTCATGGCAACATAAAAAAGAAATGCTTATAAAAGAAAGCATTTAATTGGAGGCTGGCTTCTAGTTCCAGAGGTTTAGTCTTTCATTATCATGGCAGGGAGTAGAGCAGTGTGAATTCCAGAACAGTGCTAGAGAAGTGGCTGATTGCTCTACATCCAGATCTACAGTCAGAAAGGACTTGGGTCTGCCATGGGCTTTTCAAACCTCAAATCCCACTTCCAGTGGCACACTTTCTCCAACGGGACTGCACCTTCTAATCCTTTCAAATAGAGCCACTCCCTGCAGACCCAGCATTCAAATAGATGAGCCTAAGGGCCATTCTTATTCAACCTACCACATTCTACTCCTAGGTCCCCGTGGGATTATAGTCTTATCATAATGCAAAACTGCATTCTGTCCAACTTCAAAATCTCCATCATCTGTCACAGTCTCAGTACTGTTTGAAAATCCAAAATTCAAAATCTCTTCTGAGATTCATGGCAATCTCTTAACTGTAACCCCTGTCAAATCAAAATGAAAAGTCAGATCACACAATTCTAGCATTCAATGGCACAGGATTCAATGGCACATCGCCATTCCTAAGGAGAGGGAGGGAAACACAGTGAGGAAGTACTGGACCAAAGCAAGACCCGGAACCAGCCCGGCAAACTCCAAACTCAGCATGTCAAGGGCTCCTCAGATCTCTAACTTCTCTTATCTTTGTTGACTGCAACATACTGCTTTCTCTCGGGCTGTTTCCACTCCCTGTTAGCAGCTTTCCTCGGCGTGTATCCCACGATGACTCTGGCATCTCCAACGTCTTGGGGTCTCCAAGGAAACCAAGGTTTTGTTCTCACAGCCTCACCTAATCTCATCCCTGGGCCTCGGTGCAGGGACATCCCTGACGCCCACCTGGCTTTAGCGGCTTTCCTTAGCTGCAGAGGAAGATCCCATAACTTCTTTCTTGTATCCCTGACTCTTAAAGCCAAAACCACATGGCCAAAGCTAATAAGTTCTGCTGCTTGCTGGGGCTGGAACGTGGCCCCTTGTTCAATGACATCTGCAGCAGCAGCAGCTTCCTGCTGTGGATGGTCGGCTTTACAGCTGAAACTTTCCTTTAATTCTTTGTCATAACTTGAAAGCTGAACTGGGTAGGGTCTTGCCCCGAGGCCACCACTTCCTTTATTCCATTCAGCATCAGGGTTTTCTCTGAACCTTTGATCTCCTTGAGCATGGATCGAGCTCCGAGCTCCATTACCTTTCCTGGTGTTCTCTTTCTCCTCAAAGTGTGCGTTTTGCATTTCTCCTTGTCCCATGTGCTCTTTTTCACTGCAGATTTGCATAAGAGTCACCACTAGTAACTATGTGACATAGTCAATACTAGGCTGTCTTGAAGTCTTTTCTGCCAAGGCCATTAATCCAAAATGATGCGGTTTAGACTAAGGCAGATTCTTTTTTTTTTTTTTTTTGGACAAGGGCAAAAAGTAGCCACATATTTGCCAAAATATCACAATGGTCTCTAAGCTGCTTACTAACATCCTTCCCTTCTGAAACGTCTTGAGCTGGGCTCCCACAGTTTCCCCTAGCACTGTCTTCTGTGTTCTTGCTAGGGTTGTCCATTTAGAATAGGATTAGCCCTATTTAGAATGTCCACAAAGTCCTAAAGTCTTCCATCTTCCTCCAACAAACAGCATGATCAGGGCAATACCTCAGGGTCTCTGATACCAACTGCTGTCTTATTTTATTATTTTATGTGTATGATTTTTTTTGCCTCCCTCTGTGTGTGTGTATATGTGTGTCTATGCACATCATGTGCATTTCTGATGCGCGTGGATGTCAGAAGAAGATGTCGGGTCCCCTGGGACTGGAGTTATAGATGGTTATGAGCTGCCATTGCAGGTGCTGGGAATTGAACTTAGGTCTTCTGTGAGAACAACAGGGCCCTTAACCTATGAGCTATCTATCACTCTAATTCTGGATGGATCATTTTATATATGCCAAATGGATCAAGCGTTTTGATTAGACTATCACTTCAGCTAGAGTCTTATTGATAGCTTGTCTCCTTGATTTATTGATGAGGAAATGTTGAACTATGTCCCCCCCCAAGTATCCATATGTTTCATTATTAAGAACATTTATGTAGGATTATTACAGGTTATTATTATCTTTAAAGAATTAGCTTCCTTATCACTCTGTAGTACTCTACTTTATCCTGATAATTTTCTCATTCTGAGGCTTTTGTCTGGAATCACTGTGACTTCTCTGAGCTGGGAGGTGGCTCAGGGGATAAAGAGCTTCTGTGAAAGTGTGAGACTCTCAGCACTCTCATGACAGCCGTGCATGGTAGTGTGAGCCTGGAACCCCACTGCAAAGAGGCAGAGACATGTGCGTTCTGGGAGCTTCTGGCCGTCCCATCTAGCCAAGATGGTGAGCTCTAGGTTACGTGAGAGACACAGACTCAAAAAATAAGGTGGAGGGCTGGAAATACGGCTCAGTGGGTAAAGTATCATATAACCATGAAGACCAGACTTTGGCCCTCATATGAAAGAAGTCAGGTGGTGGTGGTAGGCCACCTACAAACTCAGCGACTAGGGGATAGAGTCAGAATCTCTGGAGCAGGCTGGCTAGGTACACTAGCCAAAACAGACCCCCCCCACCCCCACGCCAGGTTCAGTGAAAGACCTTGCCTTAGTGGAAGGTGGAAATCATTCAAGGAAGTCACTTGTCACACTTAGCATTAGCTGCCCACTTGACACATCCTAGGAGGGTTTGAATTGGTTATCTGTCTGATCAGGTTGGTTTGTGGACAGGTCTGTGAAGGATTATCTTGCTTGTTATAGGGTAGTCCAGACCATTCTTGGCAGCACCATTTCCTGGGTAGGTGATTGTTGCTCATGTAAGGAAGCTAGCTAAGGACAAGCCTTGAAGCCAGCAGCATTCATTCCTCCATGGTGTCTGCATTCGGATTTCTGCCCTGTCTTCCTACCAGACTTCTTCAGTGTTGGAATGTGACTTGGAATTTTAAGCCAAATAACCTCTCTTTCTCAGGTCACTTTTGGTAGGGTTTTTGTTGTTTTTGTTTTTGTTTATTTTTAATCAAAGCAACGAAATAAAACTAGAACAACACTCAGTGGCAAACTCCAGCCTTCACATGCATGCACATACACGCGCATATACCTGCATACACATAGTCCAAGCATGCATTCACATAGACACATGCATACCTCATGCATATACACGTAACATATTAAGATGGAATGCAATAGAGGAAAATACCCAGAATCAATCTATCTATCTATCTATCTATCTATCTATCTATCTATCTATCTCTACATCTATATCTATATCTCACACACAGACACACACACACACACACACACACGAATACTTTCCCTTTCTTTCGATGAGTGTCTATCTAGTAGTTTATCTCTCTCCACCCAACTTCATTGCAGTGTTTAGCCCCTCCCCCATCGTTGCCTATCTGCCAACAGGTCAATGATCAACTTTTACTCATCAATAAAAAAAATAACAAGAATTTACTATTTATGATAACATGAGTAGACACCAAGATAATTACACTGAAATAAAGGTGCTGGACTGAAACAAAAGCACACACAGATGCTCCATGATGTATAATGATCATCCATTTCAATAAACCCATCATAGGCTAAAAATATGATGTCAAAGTGACTTTAATATAATAACTAACCTACCAAACAAAATATTAAATTATTAATATTATAAACACTAACAGCTTAATATGCAGTGCACAGGGTCACTGGCTATTTACCCTCACCATCAAAAGGCTGATTGGAAGCCATGACTCTGCCACTGTCTAGTGTCAAACAAAACTATATATTATGTATCAAAGGTCCCAGGGGAACAAAAATAAAATGCAAAGCATGTTTAGGCTTTGTCTTTTACTGTCTATTGAATGTTAAACACAGGCCCCCAAGACCTGGAGTCTGCACGTAGCTCCTGTGACCCTGTCCCTAGTTAATCCTGATTGGTGAATAAAGATGCCCACAGCCAATAACTGGGCAGAAGAGACATAGGTGAGGGTTAGGTTTCCTGGGCTTGGAACCACAAAGAAGAAGAAGGTGACAAGGGGAAGGAGAAGAGTCAAGATAGCATGGCCCTGAGGGCTGCCCAGTTGGAGTTAAGGGCAGTCCAGATGGAACTGGTAAGTAATAGCTCTGGGTTTACCAATAGGAAAGTAAAATCTAATAATATAAAGGGTAGTTTATGGACAGCTGCCCAGCTATTGTGCTGCTTGAGGCTTATTAAAAATATAAAGGCTATGTGTGTGGTTTTTATCTGGGAACTCAGTGACAAAGGTGGGGAAGGAAACCCTGGGCCAGGATTTAAATAATTTTCTACAAAGTCCAGTTTCCACTGACTGTGCGTTGTTCTGTCATCACTGTAAAACCAAAGAGACATTCAGTTTGAACCAGCGTAAATCAAGCTCCATCTCTACTGTATGACTCCATCCATATAAATGTGAGCTTACAATGCAGGAGGGAAACCAGCGTTTGCTCGAGTTGGGGGGAGCAGAGAGCACAGAGGGTGTGGAGAAGCGACACTGTGGTGATGGCTCCGTCCTATCTGGAGAGGGGAGACGGCTTGCTTCCCAGGTCAGAATGGCTTACCATCAGAGCACAAGAATGCTTCGAACAAGCAAGGGTAGCGGCCTCTAACACTATGCAGGCCCACACAAACGTGAACACGGCAACATGGCAGCTGAGAAGTACCCTGAATTGCGCACAGATCTTGAACATCTGCGGATCGTCTGACTAACTTTTAATATTCAACTGTACCTGAGATCAAAGAAGCAACAAGGACAGAAGAGACTGGGGTGAGCCCCACAGTAAGAGCTACAGGGCTATCCATCAGCGCCAAAGGGAGCAAACGATCTCTGGCTCTCTTCCCCCCCCCCCCCTTTCTATGTGTTCATGGCCGGCCTCCTCTATTCCTCTACATTCTCTCTCTACCTCTTCTTCTCCCTCTCCCTCTACATTCTCTCTCTCCATCTCCCTTTCCCTCTACATTCTCTTTCGCTCTACATTTTCCCTCTCCCTCTACATTCTCCCTTTCCTCCCTTCCCCTCCCCTCCCCCTCCTCCTCTCCCTCTCCCTCTCTCTTTCTCTCTGTCTCTACTATCCCCTCAACTCCCCCATGCCCTAAATAAACTCTATTCCATACTAAAAAAAAAAATAGGGAGCAAACAGTGCTAAGCTATTTTATATGATGTCACTCTGTATTCCGGTCTTTTCACAGTGTGTATGATCTTTACGACCCTGTATACACTTCATTCTCAGAGATAAGACTTTCTTATGTTAAGTGAGTTGTTCATGGTCAGTAAGTAAACAGAATGCAGTAAGACATTTAATTCAACTTCCCTTATAAAGCCACCCCAAGGTTTCCCAAGAAGGGTGAGTTTCATGTGATATGGCATTTAGTATCAGGAACCTCTTCCAACTTTAGGAGATTCAAATTTTGTTTTGTTAAGGTACTGGTATGATTTTTACAAATGATCTTGTCTGAGTAGGATCTCCCAAGATAGAGTTAGGCGATTAGAGTAGCCCATCTATGTTTCCAGGGTGCATTTCTAAGTGGGGAAAAATGTGTTCCTTATTTGAGCTGCTGATGATGGGTAGGAGAGTGAACAAAGCTGTGCTGTGCTGGCTGGCCCTGGGACATCCTGCCTTGGCCCTGGGACATCCTGCCACAGTTAGATTCCATGTTTTCAGAGAGGAACATTCGATGCTGAGAGGAAAACTCAGAAGTGACTTTGAGGAAATGGAATTAACTACAGAACTTCATTCTGATGATTACCTAGGCTAGGAAGGAATGGAATTGAATCATCCAGCATCTAAGTAGCCAGAGACAGTCCTACTATTTCCTGGAAATTACATGCAGGTCAGTAAGTAAAAGGGTGGAGACTGGAGTCTAGCCACCACCTCAGTGTCTTTGAACTATGAACTTCTGCATGCTTTTCCAAGTGCTCATGAGATAACATAGCACAAGGCCATTCTGACATTATGGCTTCATGTTCCAAGTACTAAAAACTGGAGTGGTGTCTAAAATGATCCAAGGTGAGGCATTTTATTCAGTATGTTCTCCCTTGCTGTGATGAAGGTGTATAAGTGACACAAAGTCTTGTCCTCTTAGCTTAATGTTGTCCATATATTTTATGTCTTTAGAAACTTTTGATTTTGAGAACAATGGTTATTTATATTTCTATAATCCAAATCCTGTGGGTAAAAGAATACAGAAAGCTTTTGTTTTATAAGACCCTGCATTTTCTTTCTTGCTCAATTCTGTTCATTTCTAATGTCAGCTCTTATCTCACTGCAGCCCTCTGGTTTGGGGTGGGAGTGGGCCCTAACGTAAGGACACGAGTCTGACCTGTCAGCTTCCCTGGAACCACAGAGAGGCGTTTGCCCCGGCATCTTCACTCCGTACAGCTTTGAAAATACCACTTGGTGAGGAACTTAGAGGCTGACCCCATTGCTTTAAACCTCTAAAGTACCATTGCTGTGGCCTGGGTATGTGCCCCAAGACGACATTGTTACAGGCTTAGCCCCCAGCTCAGAGCTACTGAAAGGAAGGGGAACCTTGATGAGATGGTGCTCACCTGGGGTTTGAGGCCACTGGGGACATGCCCCTAATGGGACTGCTAATGTGGAGTTCTTGTGCTCCCTCACTGCCCGATGCCACGAGGTCAGACACTTCTACCAAGGGCTTCTGTCGTGATGCTCAAAACAGGTCCCAGAGCAACAGAACCAGCTGCCACGGGCTGCAAACTGTGACCTAAAACTTTCTTCTTTGTAAGTTGTTCATCTCAGGTATTATGTTAGAGTCATATAAAAACCAGCGTGCTGATTTTCAGGCTATTAAACGTTACTACTTAACTTTTTAAAAGTTAATTAAGTTAAGCTATTCGAAAGTTCTGAATGGTAGGTAGAAGTATCATTAAGGTTAAATTAATGTCTGGCTTCTCTGTTGTATTGACCAGCACCTGATCAGGGTGTTTCCTCAATATAAAGCTTATTGGTGACATCATAGCTGACTCAACAAGATTACCTGACAATAGATTAATCAGTGTGTGATGCTGTAACTTTATAATAATGGGCTTTTCTGAGTGTCATATAAACAGGCACTATTTAAAGACACATGTCACAAATTATGAAGCCGCGTACGCTACATAGCTAGTTGCTTGAGAGCTGCCTTCTGCGGTGTTTCTCATTTATTACTGCTCGGGACCAGTAAAGCACAGTTAAGCAGACACACACAGCACTCTGCTCATGAATTAGAGTGGGTTATGGATCCCATTCATGACAGTAACTATTGAACATTTTAAGAGACAGTTGAAGGTTTAGAGAGAAGCAAATGAATCATCTATTTCTAAGTGTGCTGTCGTTTTCAATCTGTGCCAAGAGAGCAATAAAACCGAATATTTGCAGATCATTTTCAGCTTTCCAAACTATCTTTATGTCTCTTAATTGCTGCCATGTACTGAGCGTGACTTATTACATTGCAGAGGCACGAAGGAACCTTTACACTGAACCTTAACAATTTGAATAAAGCTTCTGGCGTTTTTGATTTATGATGAGTTGAGATACTTTATTATTATTATTATTATTATTATTATTATTATTATTTACAATGGTGTCCCACGACCACTGGTTCACACATTCAGTATTGTGTTCGATGTTACATGAGATATCTACCCAACGTTTTATCAGAAAACGGACTTTGTGTTCCATGGCTTTCTTCAAGCTACCTGCTAATATAAGTGTCCTGAGAAGGTCTAAGGGAAGGTGGGCCAAGCATCAATGCCTGGTGGATTATGTACCTGGTTAGTTTCTTTTCTGTTGTTGTGATAAACTATCTTAGTAAAACCAACGTAAGGATAAAAGGGATTTGGCTCACAGTTCCACAGGGCTGGAGCTCACTGAGGCTGGGGGAGGGGGCGTGGCCACAGGCAGGCAGCGGGCTGAATACCTGGCATCCAAGCTTTGAAAGAAAGGCAAGAAACCTAAACCCCGCCCCAGTGATGTGCTTCCTTCAGCAAGATTTTTGTTTTCTTTAAAAATTTCTGTGACCTTCTCAATCAGTGTCACCAAAGGACCCAAGTGTTCAAACACATGGGTCTTTGGTGGGAGTCATTTACTATTGGAACTCCAAGAGGTGTATATAAATGCATTTTTGACTTGCGGTATTTGTGACCTGTGATGGATTTATGGTGACTATAGACCAGGGAGCATCTGCATTATCTAGACGTTATCATTAGACGTATGAGCAGAAAAGCAAGAGAAAAGGGCAGGTCGGAAGTTGGGACACACCCCAAGCTGCGCGTCTCACTAACTCCTCCCCTCGGAGATGGGATTCAAGGTTGTGTGGCCTACCCTAGTCAGAATCGGAGAACCGCAAGGGGTGTTTCAGGGCACCAATCTGGGGCAAACTTCAAGTGTATGTGGACAGCAGGCCGTGAGCTCACATCACGAACGGACTGGATAAAATGACTATGATGTCCAGTCAGATCCACACATTACGTGTGCGGTGTCGAATCCTTCCTGTTTTGAAGGCATCGTTTGCCAGAGTTCTAACAGAATTCCAGAGGCAGGAGTGACTTGCTTTATTTTTCTGTTGTTCCCTCTATAAGTTTACCATTGGTCCCAACTCCCTGGAGAACACATCTGTCCCCAGGAGGGAGGGTCAGATCTTTTCACTTCTTTTCACCTGCTGATCCTGTGAGCTGTCTCCCCCTCTCCTGCGTCCCTGTCTCCAGTTCCTTTTTCTCTCCACTCGAGGAGAAGGCAGGGCTGTGCTATAGTTAGTCCCAGGGAAAGCTGAGGCAGAGAGCAGGGAATCGCCAGGGTTTTTCTCAAGGGGCTTTGAAGAAGCGCAAAGGGAAGGCTTTTCTCCAAACTGAAGGTCTGATGGGGGATGTTCTCTAAAATTCTGCCCCAGCTGAGGAGCAGGCCTTGGGGTGGGAAGAGGAGGGCTGGTGTGAGGCTGTTTTCTGTACCCCTGAAAAGACCCTCCTTGGGGCTCTGAATCAGAAACTCCCTTGTCCCAGAAACCTGCAGGGCGCATCTCCAGGGCCCAGGTTAAGCTGCCGCAAGACATTCTGGTTTTGGTTTCATACTAGGAAGTTTTACCTGCGACTATATCATATTGAGATATTCCTGATCTACATTTGGAGGACAACTAAAAGGGCAAGATACGTTTTAAAAAGAAAAATAATTGTAAATATGGTAACATGTTTAATTTAAATTGTTATATATTAAAAATACCTGTATTCATTATTTCTCACTGCTTGCACATATTAGTAAATATATATAGCAAACAAGATAGTGTAGCCAGGCGTGGTGGTACTCATGCATATCCCAGCACTTGGGAAGCAGAGGCAGGCAGATCTCTGGTCTACATAGGGCCAGCCTGGGCTACAGAGTGAGACTCTAGCTCATCAAACAAACAAGCAAGCAACTGCAAAAACCTAAAATATCAGAGATCCAGCATCTAGATATGCCTTGGTGTTTCTTGACAAACTCATACACTATTAATTCGAGTGGAAAAGTGGGACATTATGCGGCACTAATTGAAAGTTCCACTCTGGTAGGCAGTGCCTCTTGCCTTTATTGTATTTGCTCGGTCGCCACTCTGCTTTTTCAGCCGCTCCCTTGTAACTGAACATAAACACAGAACCCTTGTTGACATAAAACACCCGTGCCCCACATATTCTTTCTCTGTCTCGTGTATCCTTTCACATTGCTCACCTTTAGGAGTACCACTGAGTTGATTCCTTTGAAGGATCAGCACCTGGAGCCTGGGGAGCCGGCTGTGGGAGTGGCCTCCGTGGCGCTTTTGGTGTGAGGAAGGAGGCAGGGGCTGATCCAGCGAGAAGTAGTGGATAGCTTTGTTGCTGAGGTTTAGTATCTCCAAAGCATGTAAATGCGCCAGAGGGTCGAGGGTCACTTTCGATATGCGATGGTGAGTGCGGTCCGGAGGTTTTATGTGCCGTTCTTTTTGTGTGTGAGGCTGGAAGAGAACTCTAAAGAAGTAGAAACTTCTATCCATGGCGTCTGTGTTCTGTGACACGTGTCTTATAGAAGACCAGTTTACCAGAAGGTCCCCATTCCTCTGGTACTCGGGATTGAAGGAAACGCTGCTTTTTCTTGATGGGGTTGTCACTGTTTCCACAAAGCAAAGACCTGTAACTAGGATAGTAACTCTGACGTAGAAGTCTCTCATAATGCCTGGAAAAAGATAAGCAAATCAGGCCGTTCAAAATAACGTGTAAAAGGAAACAGCAAATCAAAAGCAGGAAATTGACTCTCTAATTGAAGATTTAGAAAACATGCTTAATTATCAACCGAAGTGAACATTTGAGTTCTTAGAAACTGGGTTCTGAAAAGAAACTACTGGAAAGGTGTAACTGTAGACTAAGATGACACGGTGCACGCTTAATGGAAAGACCTCCCTCTGTCTTCATGAAATCCACATTGACCAAAGCCTTACCTCCTCTGCCTTCCCAGTATCCTCCAGCCTGTGGTCTGCTCTCTAGTGAGTCCAACTTCCTCCTGCCAAAGCCTCAGCTCTGTGTCACCAGCATTGGGCAAAGTCTGCTATGCTTATCTAGAACAACCGTCATGTGGTTTATACCATGAATGACGGCAGCCTCACTAAAGCAGGAACCTCACAAATGAACAGAAAGTGCGATCACAGGCCAGGCACTGGAGTCTGTCCTCACTAGAGCCACAAACTTTATGTTTATGGCTTTTGCTACTTTTCACACAATTTTAAACCCTTTTAAAATGTACACAAGGTAAATAAAAATGGTCATGAAAAGGGCGTTCTGCACCCAAGCCATGAGATGTCATACAATATAGAAATAAATGGTGAGTCTTTACTCCCCCACCCCCACCCCACTCTTGGGAAGCAACTGTAGGTTTTGAAAGCAGTGTGCCCACGCTACAAAGGCAGTATGCATGCAAGAAAGCACCTGCAAGAGGTGGGGGAAATGGATTTGTGAGATTTGCTCTGCGCTAAACCCTGCAAAGACAAAACCAGAATACAAACAATTTTTCTCAGCCACAAATCACCCATTCCTGCCTGGTCTCACTGTCACGTCTGAAATACTAGAATAGCTCTGCTGAGCTTCCTGCCCTCCTGCCCACTCTCCTCTGCATCATAGGTAATTCCAGGGATCATTCTACCCCCAATATTATTTTCCATATGCATTTTTTTCTCCTTCGAAAATTTTAAGTGTTTCTTTAATTGCCTATAGTCCAAATTCCCAAGGTAGGCATTCAGAACTTTCTATACCACAGCTACCTTGATGAGGCCCTTGCAGGGCAACGGCAAGCCGTGGCCTGGGCTAGGGATGCATGTGTCTACCTCACAGTAAAATGAGTTTTGCGTCTGCCTCTAACCCACGGTCAATGCCACTCCCCTCTACGGTCTGAAGAGTGCACATCCGTCAAGTCTCATCTCAATTTGTAGGGTCTGAGCCTGCCTTTCTCACAGTAGCCAATGCTTTCTTCGCCTTTGCTTTCCCGATATTTTCAGTAACTACTGAGTGAATGCATTCAATTCCACTCAGCTTGACAGAATGTCAATGCCATCACACATTGTTAGCACAAAAGGGAAAGGAGAGCAAGTAGCCCCCCCCCCACCCCCCCCCCCGTGTGCCTCCTAGAGTTAAGGCTCTGGAGCCTGTCACTGGCTATGCTTTCTGCATGAATGAATGCACAGAATGAAGGACATTCTCACTGCAACTTCTAAACTTTTGTTTCATGCAAGGTCAACTCTCCCATCTCTCAGAGGGCATCTAAATTTAGGTACATAAACTGCAAAGGTGCCCTACCTACGGCAAGGAGTAAATTATAGTATGCCCCTTACGCAATACCAAAAGCTGAATTCATTTTCTTGGTCAGAGAGAGATTTATTTTGATGCCAACGCTGCAATCATTGTGCATACAACTGGACGTCAAGCTAATGTAATAGTAGCAAAAAAATTACAGCGATCATACTTATGCACATTCTTTCAACTCTGAAGAAAAAAATGGGGTTCAAACATACATTTTTAAAATGGAATATAAATGAAAGGTTTTTATAGTCTGGCCTTTTTCGAGGTGAAGAGATTGATACGTGAATAGATTTGCACTAAAAACAGGCAGATTAGTATAATTTTATGTCTGAGATGAAAAGAAGCATTATATTACATACAAATGTCTATGTGAGGTAAAAACCAAAAAACCAAAAACCAAAAACAAAAAACAAACAAAACAAAACAAAACCCAGAAAACAAACAAACAAAACAAAAACCCAAAAGCCCAAACCACCCACCACCACCACCACCACCACCAAACCCCACAAACGGGAGAACTCCAGAGGAAAGTACAGGTAATTAAGTAGAAATTGACTTTTGAGACTCGTTTGGGTTGAAGTGTGAGGAAGTAGAAATAACTGGAGAACGTGTAGTCGGAGTGAGACCGAGAAGGTAACAGGAAAAACGGAAGTAGAGAAAAGATGAATTCTTCTCTAAGAAATTGGAAAAAGAAAGGGGAAACAGTGGATAGAAGCCCTTCCGGAAATGAGGCCCAGGAAGGGCAGGACGCTGCTCCGGGGGCCTACCTGAGGGTCCTTAGGTAGTTTCTAACTGGTCTGTCTCCAGCTGATCCAGCCAGGGGAGGATTTTAAATCTGTGCCCTTGAGACTCCGCCCACCTTACCCAGCTCTGCAGCCAGCCCAACCCTTTCATCTCTGGGCTCCTCCCTTACTGAGTCCACACCCTTTCCTCGGCCACTCGGAGAGAAGCCTTCTTCTAAGGCCCAGAAGGTGAGAATCTAAACTGAGATTGGGCGGCTCTCTACCTCTGCCTGCAGAGAGGTCGCATAAGCAGGTCTTGATGCTCCAGTCTCCAGCCATATTTAGAATCTGTGTGTTTGTGCTAATGTAGATGCTCATTAATAAAGTCACGAAGAAACTGACCGCCAAGTTCACAGAGCTTTATTGTAAACAGAGGTCATCAATCTGAAATACATAGGTATATTTTTGTGTGGCATAACTTGTAAACTTTGCCCCTCTTGATGTCGTTCAAAAGATTACCATGAGCAGCACTTTAGTGGTCTCCTCTTCATCAAGTTAAAAACAAGTTTTTAACTCCTTTAAAAAAGCAAAAAACAAACAAACAAGAAAACACAAACCACTCATCAAAAACAGGTAGAAATTCTACCTTTCATCACCAAAACTATCACACAAAGTTTATTTTGCTTCTGTCACAGTGCAAGAAGATTGCCACCGAAGAATATTTTAAAAGGTTGCCGAGTCGGCAGGTAGCTCCTGCTTTGTGTTGTGTATCCCCCACCCCCCAACCTCTCACTGGACAGTCTGGAAGGGGTCTTCTTTTTATTTCTATCTCTTTGCATTGATATTCACCTCTCGAATACTGTCTGTTAAATGTGTGTTTGCTTTCCTCCCTGGGTCCTTCCTGCACCTACCTTCCCCAGCGCTGCAGTAAGTCCTCTCAGTGTGCTATGTTCAAAACCGAAGAAATGAACACATGAGAAGGCATACGCCCCCTGGTGGCCAGATTTAACAGTGCCGCTTCACTGTGCACCAAGCTCCGCTTCTCTGCTTTCAGGTCAGTGTGTCAGAGGGTCTACCCAAAATGCAGTCTAAAATAGCATACCTAGTAACCACGCGCTTTACAGAGCAGCAGGATATGCTCAAACTTCAAAGTGCTCAATGGAGATGTATCAAAACACAAGTGTTTCCCACAGACGTAAAAATACACTTTTTTCTCATGAATTGTATTCAGTAAATAATACTTTGTAATATAGGGTTCTGTGGATTTAGTAAAAATATTTATTTAAAGAAATTCTCAAAACAAATTTAAATAGAACATGAAACAAATGTACAATTTAAAAATACACTGAGCATGGACATGAGAATTCCAAGCGTGATTTTTCTGAGCATTATTTAGTTATTAAACAATACTTGAATATATCCAGAGGTATAAATTGCTCTCTTTCTTTACATCTAAAATCTGCACTTAGTGTCTGGTCTCCAGTCAACTCTCACCTTAGCCTGAGTTCACAGTCTATAAGGTATTTCATTTTTTCATTTGACAGAATTGTGACAACAGTGAACACGAATTGTTTTATGTGCTCATTTTTTACCCACACAGTTCTAAGTGACCATGACAGAGTACCAACATCCTTCTCTGTAGCTAGGCCCATGGTGCCTCCCTACTGTCTGCTTTGGAGCTATGCATTATTCTTCATCCCCAATCCCATGTTTCTTAGTAATACCAAGAAATTCCTTTTAAATCAAGTATAAACTGTACTAAGAATCAACTGGCTTGAGGGCTGTAATTAATTAAAATGAGACTGAGGTGAGGAGCAGAGATCAAGGTTTTATACCTAGCTAAAATGACCTGCGTCATCTTTCCAGTTAGCACCCTTTATTCTCGTGTATATTAATTTCTAGGCACACACAGAATTCTTCTAAAGGGTGATGCTGGTATGGGACACAGGAGGAACAACCTCTGGACAGCAGGACCTACTGAGGCCTAGCTTCCCCCCTTTCCACTGAGCTTCCCCAGGGTTTAGGGAAAAGTATGCCAGCTTCTCTATAACTCATTCAGGTACTCCCACATGACAAGCAGACCAAGCTGGTCTGTCTATTGAATGACATCTTAGAACTGGCTCAAGAGAGTTTAAAGTCTGACAGTGATTGGTCATGTTTTTCTAGCATTGGCATTTTAACTAGAGTAGCACACATGCTTGTTTTTTTACCTGTTAGGTGAATTAGGATTAGGTTTTTCCCATTCTTTGAGAGTTTTAAATAGTTGAAAATTCAGTGTAGATAGTAAAAAAGGCAGAAACACATTTGGAATCAGGTTTACCTGGGTTGGAATTGTACTTGACTCCCAACCCTGTATAGTATGGGGCAGCATCCTGAACCTCGCTGACCTTCAGTTTCCTGATGGGTAAAGCTGGGATCGAAGCCCTTGCTTAGAGAGGTGCAGTGGGAGTCAGAGAGATCAAGTGTATCGCACCCAGGACAGTGCTCAGCAAGAAGAGGCCTGATGATGATGGCTTCTGTTGCTCACGAGAGTGAGAACTGTGATTGCGTTTAACGTCCACACACCGTAAATACATGTATCATTATTTCAAGTAAACATACCATGACAGTATTTTCTTTAGTGCAAAACTAAGGAAACATAGTTTCTTACAAGCTTATATATGGAAAGCTCCTTAATGACTTGTTTGTGAAAATGTAGCTTTGGGTTAATGCATTAAAAATCTGTGCCTTCCCTTTTAAAAACCAAAGACAGAGCACAGTGTCCCTGTCTCTCCAAACATCTCTAGTGGATCTCTCCCTTAGAATGACCAAGGCTTACTGATGGAGTGTCTCAACCACTTCAGCCCTTTGTCCTCTAGGACAAGATATAGTAGAATGTTAAAAACACTTCAAAGATTAATTTTATTTTATTAATTTCTCATCATTGTTTTAGAGAACTGTTGAGTATCAGTGCAACTTACTAAAATGTATTAGAATGTAGGCACTCAAGATCCCTTAAATATGGAGAGTACATAATAGACACAGTGGTGCTCCCCAGGTAAAATAATTACAAGTTATGGCAAACGCTGTACAAACATGGTTCACATGCATTCTTAAAAAGGGGAAGGTCAAGTCAGATCTGAGCGCGCTGAGCCCTGCGGATGCACCGTCTAATGAGTGTTCCCACAAGGGTTGTCTGAGACCTGGCAGCCCATGTTGTGACCTGTTACTTGTACTTTGAAGAGTGTGCCATCTGCACACATGCAGAGCTTGTAGCGCACCCAGTCACCACTCCCTGACTGGTCCCCGCTGGAGGAACTGGGCAGGCGCGTAGGGCTGACCATCACCGTGCCGTTGAGGATGATGCTGTTTTCCTATGGGAACACAGTAACATGGTTCAGTCACATCCACCAGCGGGCACGAAAGAGAGACACTAAACTAGACAGGACTTAGGAACTAGCAGGAGGAGGAGTTGGCAGTCAGAGAGTAAAGCCATGATCAAACCAACTGTGGCACAGCAAAGTCACAATACACACAAGGATTCAAAGGCGACCCCTCGCCCAGTCAGCCCATATTGTACATCCACAAACCTACAACTCAGCACGCCAGCACGAGTCAAGATCACAGCCTGTGCACAGTGACAAAGTCTTGGGTAAGTTTCACTTTTTGACTCCAGAGAATTTTTACTTATTGACTGATGTTGATATTGATTGGGGGAGAAGAGTATTTTTCTCTTATAGGAAATTAAATTTAGTTAGTAGAAATTCAATTAAATATTAAAACTATGTAGTTTATCAGACTAGGCCTTCAAAAAAAACTGAGGGTTTCTTATTTAAACTCATAGCTACAGAATCATTCTCATCTGTACACTCTTAAGACCGTGTGTGTGTGTGTGTGTGTGTGTGTGTGCGCGCGCGCGCGCGCGCTCTCAAGCATTTGTGTGAGCATGTGCACACATGGAGCTCAGAGGTTGAACATGTATGCCTTTGTCAGTGGCTATCATACTCCTTATTGCAAGGTCTGTCTCTGTCTCTGTCTCTGTCTCTGTCTCTGTCTCTGTCTCTCTCACTGGATCTGGAGCTCGGCAAGTCAGCTACTCTGTCTGATCCGTCTGCCTCTACAGCCTTAGCAGCAGGATTACAGGCTCGTGGCACAGTCATGCGTGGCTTTTTACTTGGGTGTGTGATGGATGGTTCTGAACTCAGGTCTCCTTGCTTGTTTGGAGGCACTTCTCCAACTGAGCCATCTCAGCCTCCCAAGAGACTAGTAAGTTTCTTCTTGTCTCCCCCCCTCCTCCTCTCCTTTCTTCTCTCCCATTTAACAAATAATGACTAAATGCTGTCACCTGCCAGACGCCATCCTAGGCACTGGGGCGATGACAGTGAACATGGGCTCAACAGCCAAGTTTGTTCTTATAGAGTGCTGTTCACTGGAGGGAGGCAGATAATAAGTCAGCACAGGAAACTCTAGGGCATGCGGGGGCATAAATGCTACAAGGGAAGACAAGCAGGGTGAACAGAGGGTGGGTGGCTGAGGACTGCAGTTTACACAAGGTGCCAGAGACAGTCGTTTGCATCCCAACAGAAGTGGAGGTGTGAGTGAGTGGGGCATGTGGGTCACTAGGGAAGGCTCGCCAGTGGAGGCCACAGTGAGGGTGTGTCTTATGTAGGTTCAGGGTACAGGACGCTCAGAAGTTAAGGGAAAGGGGCTCAGAAGGATGTGAGACAAAGAAATAGTGGGGGCAGACCTATAAATAGTGGGGGCTGAGCTGATAGACTTAGGGCTTTATCTGGAAGGGAAGCTCACTTAGAGGGTGATAGAGATGGGTCTTTTTAAAAGGTCTGAAGCAGGCGCTGTGGCACAAATCTATATCCCAGCGTTCCGATCCAGCACTTGAGAGGCAGGAGGATTTGAGCCCAGGCCAGCCTAAGGTGCAGGTGAGACTCCATCTCATAGAAAATGTCGGTGGCTACAAGTTTCTGGGTAGAGAAGCAGCTCGTATCTAATGGGCGAACAGCAAAAGGGAGCCAGCAGGCTGCTCCAACAGTCTGGGAAGTGCAATAGCCTGCACACAGACAGAAGCTGCATTGGCGAGAAGCAGCTGGGGGCTGCAGGGCCCTTCAGGTGGAGCTGAGCTTTGCCAGTGGCAGTTGGGCCGAGCACAGATAGAAATGCACGTCTGCTGAGGAGCCAGGACATCAGGATGTCACACTTGAGGAGTTCAGATGCCTGTGGGTGTGGAAGTGGGGAAAGGAGGCAGGCAGCTGGACTAGAGAACCCTCCTGAACAGGAAAGGCCAACGCAGAGGTTTTAAGCATGGGGGTCGTCACTTTAGGGAGGGGCTTAAGACTGTCAGAGGGCAGAATAGAATGGTCACTGTTATGTACAGGCGTTTGCCTGGAACGTTTGGAATGGAACCATTTCATATTCCAGAGCTTATTTAATTTGGAATACCAGCATGGATTTTACTGGCAGAACATGCAAATTTTCAGAACAAAGCACTCAATATTATTCTGAAAGTTGCATGTGGGAGATGCAGTGGTGAGGGCTGTTTCAGATTTTGTTTCTATGCTGCCATCTTGTGGTCATTTAGTTTTACTTTCTTGAAAATATTTCTTGCCGAGCATTCAGTACCCAGTGTTAACAGTATTTGTGCACTAAGAGTCAGGAGAGATAGGTTTGAATGTTCTTTGTCTAAGAGCCTTAGAAGATATCTGAGGTAATGTGCATGCTGCCTGTTCTAATTTGATCATGTGCACATACATCAAAACATACAATGTTCCACAGAAGTAAGAATATTACATGCCAATTAAAATAAAAGTGAAAGTTAACATTTAGGAAGTAGTGCGGCAAAATTATTGCTAATGATTAGCTTGCACTCGAATGATCGATACCAACTGACTTACAAAGCTGAGTATTTTTCAATACAAATTAGAAATTAGTAGGTATGGGTACTTCAGACTATTTCATGACCTGTCACATTGACAAGGTGGAGTGGGGCAAGACTTTTCTGGAGGGCAGAATGAAAGATTCAGGTAACTCACACACGTTCTCTACACAAAGGCCTCAGACCTCCCTTCTCTGACCTTCAGTGTCAACTGCAAGCTTCAGGCGTGGCTGCTTGTCATTCCTCAGAGAGCGCCCTACCACAGCGCCGTGGAAACCTCCTCAGGGCGGCTGCGGCGCCTCTGGCAGGAGTTATAGCTTATGCTCATCTTATCATCCCGAGATGGGATTAAACAGTTGGGGAACTGCCAAAGTGAAACACCTACTTTCCTTCCTAAGGTTTATTATTTCTACGAATTATAACACTGAACTTATTTTGATAGGGGAGAATGACTTCTAAGTGCTCAGGCTGCTAGTGCCTTATGCTCTTTGGTAGCACAAATTTCCTCAGCCCTAGGGAAGCAAGATGAGCAAGGTGCCCAGAGGCAAGCGGGTAACTCCATTCTAGCTGAAAGTCCAGGCCAGTAAGCAGGGTGCAGGCTGCAGCTGCTCTGTATGAAGTAGGAGGCTGACTGAAGCTTTGGGGAGACCTGTGAAGCTGGGGTCACAGTGATGACAGACTTTCTCCCTCACAGCTAACAGGTGTCAGATAACAGCATGTGGCCCCATTCAAGTATTCTTCTTACAGCTTTGGTCACAAAGCTTGGAAACGAACAGGAATAACCTACAGTGGAACAACAGCAGCGACGTCAGGGACACATGGTTAGATCTCCTAGAATTCTCTCTCAGAAGGGCTGCTTGGGTTATGGCTTTTCTCCTTTTAAAATAACATAAAAATGCAAACAAGCACACTTACAAATCAAATCACCTGTTATTCTACCACTCTTAGCTAAACATTATTATTTTACTCTATTCTTCCAGATTTTATAAACTGCACATGCTCTGAAAGAAATGAAATATCTTATAAATTATTTTATAATTTTCTTTCATTTCACAATCCATTTTGAACATCTCATCATGACAAAAAATCATTTTCCACATACTACTCCACATGTAATTATATACTATTCCAAAATTAATTATCTTAAATTCACACAGGAAAAAATACTCACAGCTTTTAACTCCACATCTCCTCCCATGTGAAATTCAATGGTTTTGCCCATGATGAAGACGCCTTCGTTGCCTCGCACAATTGCACGCCCATCGACTTTGATGTTTAAGTCACTGGTAGCATTGCTGGTAATCTAAAAATGAAAGCACATGCTAAGGCGAGCTTGTGGGTAATGAGAGAATCGTTATCATAGAGAAGGGGGTGTCTCAACTCTGGACTATGCAAGGCAGGCTTATAATTGTGGGGATTAACACAAAGAGAGGACTTATTAGTGTGTGTGCAGGCTAAGGCCAGGGCTGCAGCCCTCCAATGGTCTGAAAGTCAGGTTGTCAGGTGGCCTAAGTCCTCCCCCAGGGAGTAGCTGCTGACAAATCCCCCGTTAGCATTGATAAAAGAATGAACCGGACCCTTTCAGTCGATGCTTTCTGAACGTTCAAACTTTTCACCCCACTTGGCAGATGAAACTCGTGCGTCTCATAGTCCGTGCTGAACAGGATATTGTGTGTCCTTGGGTCAAAAAACTGCATCCCGATGTCGCTGGTGATGGAGGTCTTGTTCTTTTCAACACTCAGCTTGGTCGTCCCTTGCTGGAAGACAATCTTGGGGAAAAGTGCTTCATTGTGAGTCTGTTCTCAAAGGATGCGACAGACAAAGTGATGGAGCCGATTGGGTTTAAGAGAACTACAGAGCAGTAAGGACAGAACCTGAAGCGACAGTGAGAGCCAGACCTCAGGTCCCTTTAGCTGCACCTGTTCATAAGACTCTGCATGATATACAACTTTAAAATGCAGGTCTGTACAGTCCTTTGCTCACACATGACCCCCTGTATAACAGCACAGGTCACAGGGAACACGGCTGGGCCCTAAGACGGTCACGGCGGAGGTATGGAACACCCTGGAGGTTTCATTTGGCTAAGTGCTGTGTTTTAGCAGCACCGGGCCTTGTCTGCCACCGAGTAGCATTTCTCTTTCTGATTCCCAGAACCTAGGCTTTCTGACCTGGGAGGCAGCTCTTACAATGGCTTTGTCATCTGGAAAAGAAAACTGTGACCTACAAATTCTTACACCAGTGAGTTTTTCTCCTGGAAAAAAGATCTGGAATATTGCATACCTAACTCTAGCAAGGTTATAAAGCCAACAATATTACTGACTGTCGAGTACTTATGAATATGGATAACTTTGTGTGTTAATGCATATTTTAAAAGAGAAGACACCAATTTCCAGCTTTCAGCTGTAGGATATCTCGAGAACTGCCGTCTATGCCCCCCTCCTCCACACACTGCCCCCAGTGTGGAAACTTACTGGCTGGTTGTTGCCAGTGATGACCAGGTTTTCATTCCGCCGTCCTCCCACCGTGCTCTTATAAAGCGGGTGGATGACGCCCATGTCAGACACTTGCTTGAACCTCAGCAGACCGCTCTCGTGGAACTCCATGCTATCACACCCATTTGGCCCAATGCGGATCACCGCCCAGATGACAAGTGTAATCTGAAAGACAGGCATATCTGCTCTTACGAGGCATGCACCAGACACGCCCGGAAGCAACCAGCAGTGCTCTCTGAGTGTGTGAGGTCTCTGGACGTGTTTAATCAGTGAGATGGACACACTACCTGGTGGTCTTCTTAGAGGATGTTTTTATCAAGACCCTAAGCACACAGTCGAGAGCTAGGCATGCCAGAAGGCCCATCATAAATGGCAGTGTCACTGTTTCCTCTTCTCCCCTCATTGGTTCCCCAAGGACAACCAACCATGTTCAGCAATTTAAGCTATTCCATCTAGACTCTGTCTCCATATTCATACATAATGTAGATTGTGTTTCTTCCTTTACCGAGTAAGGCTTTCTCTGCCTTATCTATTTTAGCAGATGGGAATCTGGGCTCACCATTATGTCTTTTCTCTATCAACTCCAAACACATTCCGTCAAATCTATGTTCAGCATTTACTGATTATGACCATGTAAGTTTTATTCACCATCATACCGTCAAACACTATATTCTAATTCTTTTTTAAAAATTTGTCTTCATAGTTCAATATTTTCTTTTATTTGATAAATTGAACTAAATCTCAAACACTTGTATATTTCTGCAACTCTCTCAGTAAAATAAATGTTCTGCAACTCAAGCTACTCAGACGAGGTCAGTTCTGCTTTCTCCTCTAGTTACTTCTCCTGGACCTGAGACCTGACCTCTGACCTCTGACCTCTGCAGGCCACGGCTTCACTGCCTTGCTCTCCCCAATGCTCACAATAGGTCCAGGAACACTGTGCTTTAATTCTTCCCATAAAACACGTTTATCACCGCTCTAGAAAAGTTTTAAATAGATTCTTTATTTACAATTTCCTTAAATTTTACAGTGATAGTGTGGTCTGTCTGTTTGTCTCTTCCTCCTCTGCTGCCTTCTCTTTTAAAATGTATCATACTGAGCCCAGACTGGTTTCAAAATTTCTAGGGGATTTTTCTTTTTTCTTTTCTCTCCCCACCCCTTTCTTTTTTCAAGGCTGGGACAGGGTCTTACTCTAGCCCTAGCTGTCCTGGAATTCACTCTGTAGAGCAGGCTAGCTTTGAACTCAGAGATACTGCCTCTGCCTCCTGAGAGCTGGAATTAGAAGATTGTTGCCATGACACTGGGATTTGGAGAATTTCATTAAAATCATTTTATCTGATTTCTTTCCTTCGATGCTTTCTCTGCTCTCATTTTCCGAATCTCCGTTTATGAGACTGCTTCCAGAACGATGCTCTAGCTTTGTAGGACTCTATGGAAGTCTCTTTGTAGGACTCTTTTATTTGTCCAATACCTGCTCACCCACCCGTGTATGTGTATATGTCACTTTTTAAGGATTTGTATATTTTTTGTGTGTATGGGTGTTCTGCCTGCGTGTATTCCTGTGCATCTCATGCATGCAGTGCCCTCAGAGGCCAGAAGAGGGCATCACATCTTTTGGAGCTTTTCAGTTGTAAGCTGCCATGCAGGTGTTGGAAACCAGCAGCAGCATAAGTGAATTTCGATGACTTCATTATTTAATTGAATAATGCCATTTGAATGTCATGTCACTTTTGTTTCATGGATGGAATATAATTTTTCTCCAAAGAAGCTGGTTTTAGTTTTAAGGAGTTCTTGTGTTGTAGCTTCCTGGGATGGGATCCCATGTACTGCAGGCTGGCCTTTCATGCCCTGAACTCTGGATCCTCCTGCTTCCAACTCCCAAGCACTGGGTTCCAGGCTTGCAGGGTCACAGAGGACACCCGGTGTGGGTGGGCCCCTGACCTACAGGCTTCCCAGGAGGGAAAGTAGGCTTTTGGGGTTTTTTTGTTTGTTTTTGTTTTTGTTTTTTGGGGGGGGGGGTGGTTTCGAGACAGGGTTTCTCTGTAGCCCTGGCTGTCCTGGAACTCACTTTGTAGACCAGGCTGGCCTCGAACTCAGAAATCCACCTGCCTCTGCCTCTGCCTCCCGAGTGCTGGGATTAAAGGCGTGCGCCACCATGCCCAGCTGAAAGTAGGCTTTTTACTGGCCCTGTCAAGGGTCACTGTCACATGGTATTCTCTCTCTCTGGAGGGAGGGGTCCTCCATCTCTGGCCTGCTTGAGGCAGCTGGAGGCAGAGGATAAAGGTAAAGGACTGGAGGGAGTGAGCTCTGTGCTCAGTCAGGCTGCCCTGCTTTCAGGATGGAAGCTCACTCATGCAGCAGTCCAGGGTGTTTGGATATAGATGGTTTAGCTGTGGTTAGATGGAGAGTCTGCTTAGCTGGGAACAAGGCTCGAGGAACTTCACTAACTACAGATTTTTCACACAATGAGTCTATTTCAATCATCCTTTTGATTCTGACTGGTAAGGTCCTTGTCCTCTGGCTTCTGTAAGGCACTTTACCAATACAGGTTGTAACCCTTCACACACAGACACACAGACACACACACTTTCCCTCCTGATCCGTTATCTGCCATTCTCCCTCTTCTTTTGTCTTCATAAATTATGCCTTAGGATTTCGGCTACTTCTCACTCCCTTCAAATATAACTCTGTTTCCTGACACTGTTACTTTAGAGAAGGGGATTGAAATGCCTTAATTCACCCATCCTTGCCAGAAGTCTCCAATAAAGCAAATGTATAAGGCACAATAAATTTAGAATGACCAGGAAAGCTATTTATGGCTTCTTTAAACTGTGTGACAGCTCTAACCTCAGTGAGGGGTTAGGCACAAATGTTTTGGAAGAGAACAAGGCCTTCTCAAGAACACTGAGAGAGAGAGAGAGAGAGAGAGAGAGAGAGAGAGAGAGAGAGAGAGAGGGAGAGAGAGAGAGAGAGAGAGAGAGAGAGAGAGAGATGGATGACCGGCTCTCTTTTAACAGACGGTATCATTCATGGAGAAGCTGGTGCCATAGGTTCCAGGGTTAGCCACCAGAGTTACAATGCCATATTAAAAACCCACTTCTTCAAATCATTAACTATCCAGGGAAAGGCACAGCTAGGGCCTCAGCCTCAGTGAGAAAGGGCAATGAAGTCACAATGAAGTTCTCTTCCACTGACTTTACATAGCCTTTATTAAAAGACAACTCCTTTAAAGGAAAAAAAAATCTATCAAGGTTTTTCTAGATGAGATTAGTATATAGATATATCTTACTAGTTTTTTTTTTCAGCTTTGTTTACTTATTTTTGTGGGACTGGAGAGAGAAGCCTATTAGGTTTTTTTATGTTCAAGCACTAACTCAAGTCCAACAAGAGATAAAAAACACATATTGAGAAGCAGGAGATGACAAACTGTCCCAAAACACAGCACATGAGCAGAAGATAGGACTATCCCAAAACAGAGTATGTAAGCAGAATCTATGACCTCATGGCAAAAAGATAAAAATTTCTTCCAAGGTACCTCCAGAGAGAGGACAGTGTGTCACATACTCACGAGTAGATTGATGACGGCCAGGATAAACAGGAGGACGATCACGCAGATGGCTAAGTTGCCCTTTCGCCCCCTCAGCCCAGTCTTATGGAGCCGGTCCTCATCGATGGGGATATATCCAGCTTTGAAATTGCTGTTGTGCTCTTTGTTAACATTCCTCCGCTCCACAGCCTTCTCCCGCATGGATTTCTTCACTGGCCCGTTGGACCCTTGCTACAAACAAAACAGAATGCAACAGCTCTAGTCTCCTTTTCATGAGTTTATTAAATTCAAATTCACAATTAAAGAAAGCTGAATTGGTTGTTGGTAGATGTCCCATCAATAAGTTGCAAGTCACACTGAATTGCAGGTTTCAGTGTTACTGTCATATAGCACACTTTCTCTCTGCCTTTGGTCATCCTACTGTCAATATGGGTACAGCGCACTTCTGGGCAGAGTTGATGCACACACACATGCACACATTTCAGTGGATAATATGACTAATGAGTGCATACACACATGCACACACATGTATACACACATTGCAGTTGATACCATCTTTACTAATGATTTGTTAGATTTTTACTCATATATTTTTTTACTTACATGAAAAGATTTTTGCAATGGCTGACAGAGATTGCTACTTATAACTCAATGGGTTAAAGCCTATATCATTCTAGATCAGTAATTTTTGATGTGTTCAGGGGCAGTTGCACAAGGATGTATGTTTAGGAGGGATGTCAACTGAATTCTCTTCAGGGTCTGAAATGTCAGACACATTTTAAAAAACAACAATAAGATTTGTTTTTTTTTTTTTTTTTACTCCCCCACTCTTTTGAATGAACGCTGGTGTCTCCAGAGGCCATGTCATCGTTTACAGTGACATCATCACTCCAAGAGTTAATGAAGTATTTGCTCAGGCATTCCTCTGTTTTCACAACTTCTCAGGTTAGTTTCTAATATGGTAAATACCAACAGATAGTTAAGAGGATATATAGAGTCTGGGATAAAAAAAAAACAAAACAAAACTTGAGAACTTCCGATCTTGACCGTAAGTGTCATTAAGCAAGCGTGTTATGTAATAGAAACACAAAGGGGCCTGCAGGAATGGTTACTGCCCAAGTTGCACGCGTTTTTCAGAGCTCCGAGGCAATGCACTTATTGTAGAAGACAATGTACTAAGAACCATCATACTTAAGCACTGACACAGAAGTTGGACGTGAGAGAGGAGGACACGATCCTTTGCTGTAGACATTATGGACCTGCGTTGTGTTACAAGGCACGTGCACTCTATCATGTCAGGGTGCCCATGCCACAGAGGTCAAACGGGAGAGTGGGGACACCCTGGAGTTGGTGGGAAAATGAGAGGAGTGGGTGGGTCAGATATGGCAACACTGGGGGAGAGTGGAAGGAAGAGCCGGGCTGAGCCAGTTCTCAGCAGGGTGCAGGCTCTTCTAATCTTATGTTCTGTTTAACTGGGCGTCACTGGAGGTTACTGTGTGTTTCAGCATGTTGAACACGAGGTGAACACTTTACAGAGGTCGGCAGGCTCCTGCCTGTAATGTGGTAATGGAGGTTTGAGGTAATGAGGAGATAAACTAGGGTGGGCGAGAGAGACACATTGAGGGACATGTGAAGTGGAAGATGTGGTAACCGGCAAAAGTGTCACCATATGTGAGATGAACTTTTTCCTGGGGCAGTGCCTCTGCAAGTGCTGTGCTGCTGCTGCTGGTGGCCCCCTCATCTTCCTCTTCCTCCCTAATTCTCCTAATTTTTCTCCCCTTCTTCCTCCATCTCCTCTCCATCCTCCTTCCCCAAGCTCTTCCTCCTCCTCTTCTGCGTTTCTTTCTTTTCTTTTATTCAGTGTGTGAGGGGCACATACACCATGATATAAGCGTGTGGAGGTCAAAGGACAACCTTTGGGAGTTGGGCCTCTCACTTTACCAAGATGGTTCTCGGGACTTAACTCAGGGACTAAGTTGTCAGACTTGGTGGCTGTCACCTTTATCACTAAGCCATCTTGCCAGCCCCTCCTGAACACATTTACATTGAAGCAGACTCAAGCTCCAACTGAGACCTGGGATAGAGGAGCTGGGGAAGAAGATACCAACATCTTCCTTTGTTGATGAAGCTGGGGGAGAAGCTTTTTTAAGGGGCAGAAGTGCCAGGACCCAGTGACTGACACAGCGGGGGGCCTACCCTGACTCCCAAACAGAATAGATTACAAAGTTAGTGGGATCCCAAACACAAAAAGCAACCTTTCATGTTCGAATTATAAAGTTGAGGGAAGCTGGTCATTAAGCCCAATGCTTGTTTCTCCTTAGCTCTCTTCAGGCAGGCCGGCTCTGGTTAGGGTAGCCAAGTGGGCAGACCACTGTAACTTTCCGGTAGAATAGAAGCTCAGAGCATCAAGATGCATGCACAGAAGAACTGAGACCCCTCTAACCCAGAGGCTGTAAGGGGTAAACTAGGAAAACCAAGGAATGGCTTCATTCCCAACAAGTCCACTTGCCTATTGTCATAGAGGATTTCCGTGCTTGTTTAGCAGATTTCAGGTCTGTTTTTCATACCCCCTAGAATGAGTCCTCGAATATTTAATAGGTCTGTCGCTAAAATGTTAGCCACTTAAGAAACTATTCCCCCGTTGCATATCAATTTCACTCATTCACTTTCTCCCCGCAGTGATTTCGAAGAAATGAAACTTTTAAAGAGAAACCAGCTTACTGGTTATTTGCAAAGGGAAACAACAATAAAGAAGTGACTACAAAAATAGCTTTTTATTATAATAAGTCACTTTAGCAACTACTTGCACGAGCATGTGTTCACACACTTCACCCGCACACACACTTATGTGCGTGCTTAAGTTACAGCTTGATATCTGAAGGGAAGCCTTTAAACTATTCTAGGCTCACAACGAAGACCAGGAAACACTTGATAACGCATTTCTTAAAAAGTAATCTTAAACCCACTAGACACGGGTCAGTTTTATATTAGTATCTGAATCTCCGAGAAACCACAGTGGGCGGGGAATGGCAGAAGCAAGACCTGGCCACGATCCACGCCAGGCAACAGCTGACCACCACTTGGCTGGCATCGGTCAGCCTCCCGGCCCCGACTGACGTTATTTTTATCCGCATGGTTTCTGGCTGCGGAGAGGCACGTCCAGGCGCAGGCTCCGCAGGCCATGACCCGTGTCACTCCCGCAGAGGGACAGCTCCGCTCTCTGGCCGGCCGGGAGCCGCTGCCCAGGATCCAGCCCGGCCTTCGCCAGCATCTTGGCTGCGGACAGCTCCCGCCCTGCGGCCCCGCCCTGCCGCCTCGCTCCGCCAGCCCAGCCCTCGCGCCCTCCGTCGTCCCCGCCCTCTGTGGGGTCGCCCGGGCCACCCGGCTTCCCAATCCCTCGGCCGGCCGCAGCAGGCTCACAGACCTGCTCGGTCGCTGCCGCCGCCGCCGCCGCTGCCGCCATCTTGGCCCGCCGCAGCCCGCGCTTGCGCTCTGGCACTGGGGTGGGGCTCACACCCTCGATGGCCACGCCCTGTCACGCCCTCGCCACTCCCCCGAAAGAAATCCAGAGTGGGCAAGATTCTGTGTAGGTTCACATCCTTGCAGGGCGGTCCCTCACGACCGTAAGTCGCCCGCGGGTTGCATGGGTGTGGCAAGGATCTCTGGGGCATCCTCAAGTTCTTCGGAAAGGACGCCCTCAAAATCCAAAACATGCCTTTACCTTTATATCAACTCCCCGTCTTGGGATACTGTCCTGTCCTGAGCTGTGACAAACTGCAAGGGAGTATTTGAGTGTACTGGTGGGTGAGACTTGGGTGCAGATCAAGTGGAAACTTTAGGTAGCTTAAATCAAACTAGTCTCTTCCCCCTCAACTCCTCTGGAAGCCTGTGAAGTCAAGTCTGGCACTTTCTTTGAGGCATTAGAGGCAGATTGTCCATTTAATATTGGAGACTATATTAGGTCCTTAGGAACCTAACTTGACTCACAGTGAGCACCAGGAGACAGTCAGGTGCACATTGGTTGCTCTCTGCACTGATTAAGTTGAAAACAATAGAATGAGTAGCATCCTAAGTTCAAGAACTCCTCAGATGATGAGTAGTTTCTACAAACTACCCTAGGCCACCCAAGGGAGATGTCTGATTCAGCTTTTTCTCTCCAGGTACTGGGTCATTTTGCTTTTCTAACTCAGCTTCCCTGCTTCGCCTACTTCTGATGGCTGGCTGGCTGTGGAGTTAAATACTCTGACACACAGCAAATGTCTCCCAACCTTCCCCCTCTCTCATGCCTGATTTCGGATATAAGCTGTATCTATGTGGTCATTTGCCTGGTCCTGTCTTCTTCCCCAACTGCTAAAACTGCCTGGCTCTATCACTGGGACGAACCTGCGTTTTAGTCAGGAAGACTATGTAAATCACAACCCACAGGTTTGAAAGTCGGCGGTGTCTGGGTAATAGCTTGGCTCTGGTCCCATTTATCAACTTTGACAATAAGGCTTTTGACTGCTCCTGGGTTCCTGTGCCTCACTATTCACTATGCTCAAGTCGTTTCCTTTTTCTCTGACAGCTATACTCCTTTGTGTCCCCCAAGAACCCACCAAATGTCACATTCTCTTCAGAGCCCCCATACTCTGATTAGCGCTACTCTGTTTCTAACCTTGTGTCAGTCTCAATCACTCACAATAATGGAACTTATTAAATGTCTTCCAGAGCTGCCTGGCACTCCAGATTCTAAGCAGATAAGAAGCCCCACCTTGCTTTTTTTTTTTTTTTAACATGTCTCCACATAGGTACTTTAATAATGGATTTTTCTGAAGTCAGATGGACCTTGACTGTCTGAAGATGGGTCTCTTCTCCTTGGATTCCTCGTTGCTGAGGTGTTACTGACAGGTCACCCACTTGTTCTCATTGCCAATGTGTCTTCTTCTGGCTGCTGTTGTTTTCTAAGATTTGATATTATACGTGTATGAATGTTTTCCCTGCAGATATGTATATGTACCACCTGCATGCCTGGTGCTGGTGGAGGTCAGAAGAGGCTGTTAGACCCCCTAGGACTGGAGTTACAGTTATGAGCCACCAAACATGTGTAGGGAACCAAACTCAGGTCCTCTGCAAGAACAGCCAATGCTCTTAACCTCTGAGCCATCCCTCCGACCCAGCATGACTGCCCTCCGAAAAACCCAACAAGCGGCTGAAAGAGTCAGAGGCAGATATTTGCACCCAACCAATCAATGGACAGAAGCTGCTGACCCCTGTGGTTGAATTAAGGAAAAGCTGGAAGAAGCTGAGGAGGAGGGTGACCCTGTAGGAGGACCAGCAGTCTCAACTAACCTGGACCCCCAAGATCTCTCAGACACTGGACCACCAAACAGCATATGCTAGCTGATATGAGGCCCCCAACACATATACAGCAGAGGACTGCTGGGTCCCGGTTTAGTCAGAGAAGATGCACCTAACCTTCGAGAGACTGGAGGCACCAGGGAGTTTAGAGGTCTGGTGGGGTTGGGGAGGGAGAGGGTAGGGACATCTTCGTGGAGACAGGGGTGGGGCTGGGGAGGAAGTGTGGGGTGTGGAACAGTCAAAGGGTGGACCGGGAGGGGTATAAAATACGGAGCATAAATAAATAAATAAATAAATAAATAAATAAATGATTTTTTAAAATGAGAACCAATTCACAGAATTAACCACAAGGGTAGTGTTCGTCATGTCTAATGATGTTTTGAAGTTTTTTCCCTTCTGATGCATTTGGAGGGTGCTGTGTGCTTGCAATGTCTCTAATTCTCACAGCAGTCTTATTTTAACGGGAATTATACCAGTTCACTATGACACCCATTTGATATTCAGGATTTTATCTTGCATTATTCTGCTTTTACCATAATTTTCTCCCTTCCCTTCCTCCTTCCCCCCTCCCCTCTCCCCTCTCCTTTCCTCCTCTCCTCTCTCCTTTCTCTCCTCCCTCCCTCTCCTCTCCTTCCCCTCCCTCCCCTTTCCTTCCTTCACTTCCCCTCTCCTCCCTCTCCCCTCCCCTCTCCTCTTTCTTCCTCTCCTTCCCCTCCCCTCCTCTTTCTTCCGCTCCCCTCCCCTTCCCCCTTTCTCTGTACTTGTGTGGAGGCCAGATATTGTTTTAATCTCTTCACCTTATTTTCTTGATACAGGATCTCTGCCTGAACAGAGAGCTCAGGAATCATCTAGACCAATTGGCCATCAGTCCCAGGGAATCTCCTGTGTCAGTGCCCGGATTTAAAACAAACAAACAAACAAGAAACCCAAACAAAACAACCCCCAAAACCTCCCCATGTCTCCTGTGGATCCACTCAGGACCTCGAGCTTGCATGACAACCACTTCTCGGACTGGTAAATCCTAGCAACTCCGTTTTAAAAAGCAATTTCGTGCAAATGGAACAGAGGCTAGATTTCCTCTGAACAGCAATACAGGTCCCTGACACAGCGAACAGTAAGACACGAGTGTCATGGCACCCGCCCACCCCCACTTCCCACACAACACAGGCTTGCACCTGATCGTGCTGAGGAAGACCTGGAAGTCAGGGCGAGGATCCCGCCCGGTAGTGTGTGTCTTTCTGTACAGTACAAACCAACGGACAGACCCACGGAGGAGGAGGAGGGCACAAAGCCCAAAATGAAAGTAGTAAAAAACGGACATTGGAGTCCCAATTTCACAAATGGAGAATTAAAGGCACTATGGGTGGAGGAATAAAGAAAGGGCCAAGGAAGTGGTTGCCAAAAAGTCTACTCAAAATTTTCATGAAGTTAACTTGCTTTCCTACGTACGCACTGCCACCCAGTACGGGGTGCAGCCCCGGGTTAGGTGCCCTGCGGTTCCCAGCGCAGGGTCCCACAGCAGCCCCCCACCCCAGGGTCTGGGTGTCCTCCAGAGGGTAGCACAAGTCGGAGTTTCGACGCTTCTGTGCCTTCGCCTCGGGCCCGTTACGCCACGGCGCTGGGTGGGAGGAGGTCGCGGTAGGGGTGGGTCCCCAAGGTCCCCAGGCTGGGAGCGAGGAGTGGGGGGCGGGGCGTTGCTCCGACGCTAGCCCCGGGTCCCTGGCAGCCGGCCGCCACGTCAAGGTTTGTTTAATAATCGCCGGGGTATTTATGGCCTGGTCGGCAGGCGGCTGCGGGGGAGCCAGAACAGCGCGCCGGGCAGGGGGGACCTGCCCGGTCCGACCCGAGGGGGAGGATGGACACTCCAGCCGCGTTCTGAGCCTGTGTGGAAGATAACATCCTTAAGCTACATCACCCCGTCGTTCAGCCTAAGCCACCCACTCCCTCGTCCCCTCTACTACTAGATCTCCCGGAGTCGGAAGCGCGAAAAAGCGCGCGATGGCAGAAAGCCTGAAGAAGCTGGCCAAAAGCGAATCTTTACAAGCACTGCAGGATAAAGTCACCTACTGGGTGAACGACTACAACGTGAGTCAGGGTGGGAGATCCTAGGGCTCACAACCCCACCGCTCTTGGGACCCTAACGGGGATCTCAGACTCCTACCCAGGTCAAAGAAGAAAGCCCCACCTTTATCGGTGGTGGGGTGACTCCAGCCGTAGCGCTAACCAGTATTCGGTAACCTTGGACACCCGCGGCCCTAGCAACAGAAGGGTAGCTTAGAGCTGCCAGCCACTCCCATTCTCAGGACCTTCCCCCCTCCTTCCCTTTTTAGGGATTCCCGGAGTGAACTTTCCCTACACCTGGGTGCTATTAAGGAAAAGGGGCACTTGTAAAGGTTGCACTTTTTGTTTGCCCGCTGGTCAGCATGGCTATTAGGGTAGCAGGGCAACTTCCAGGAGGTGCTGGCAAGGCTTTTGTAAGAAATTACTGTGTCACCAGCACACTGTCACACTCAGAAGCACACTCCAAACTTCATGAATGCCACTTCAGCGGTGTTTCAACAGCTGCATGTTGAACTTGGCTCTCTTCGATGGAAGTGTCTTCAAGAGGAGGCTCTGAGTTTTACCCAGGCGGGGAGCAGTCAGGAAAGTGACGGTTAGGTTCTCCATCTCTATGTGGCTACAACTAGCCAAATAACGTTTCCTAGCCACACTGGGTCTCAGCATCTTATCTGTTCCATTGTTGGGATTGGATTAAACAATATGTAAACTTACTTTCTAGATCTCATTTTTAAATAATGTAGATCATCTTGTTTCTGAATTTACATCTGAACGTATCCCATATCTTGTTAAGTGTAGTTTCGATTTGGATCCGTTGCTAAGCACAGTCCTGTAATCCCCCAAAGAGGTTTTTATTAGTACTAGGGAATCTTGACTTAAACCTTAAGATCTGTATTCCCTACAGCAAACTCTAGTTGTTAATAATGTTAGTTGTAGAAGACTATATTTATTAAAAAGCTGTAAACTGTGTTGGTTTGGAAGGTTAATTTTGCAGTGTATACTCCTATTGGCTTAGCTAGAATTAACTTTAAAAAAAAAAAAAGTCACGTATAATCCTTTAGAATCATGAACACAGTTAAAGCCATTCCCCAGTAGGAAACTTTAAAAGAAAGTGTGTAAATGGCTCAGATTAACTCTAAACACAATGCACACTTTCAAGTTTTCCCAACTAAGGATGATTCGGGCTAATACCTGAGTTAGCTTTGCTGCATGAAGTTCCTTCTCTGGCCCTCTTCATCTCAGCCTTGATTTGAGGAGCCCCACTGCTGCACTCACCACTGTGCTCTGAGACAGGCTTCTTTTCTTTTCAGAGCATATGGTGTGCCTTCTGTACTAGATGTGGGGATTATTAGCACTGGAAGCTATATTTTTAATTAAAAACATTTATTTTATGTGCATGGGTGTTTTGCCTGTGTATCTATCACCTGTGCAGTGCTTGCAGAGATCAGAAGAGGACACCAGGTCCCTTGAAACTAGAGTTAGAGATGGCTGTGAGCTGTCCTGTAAGTGCTGAGAACCGAACCAGGGTCTTCACTAGAGCAGCCAGTGAAGCCATCTGTCCATCCCTAATGGAGCTGAATCTTAATGATGAGCCTCAATCTGCAGAAGAAAAGGAAGGGTAGAGGAAGCCTCATGTGCAAGATTTAGGATTGGTGGGGGCTGGGAGGATCGACACCTGATGAAGCTGAGAAGGTGGGGGGTTGGGGGCAGATACCAGAGAGCTTTGAGGGGTGTGTTTGGGAGTTCAGCCTTTGTTTGAGGGCCAGAAAGGGACTCTGAGAGCATAATGCAGAAAGAAAACCACTTAGGATTAGGTGTATACAGGCCGTTCTAGTTGTCTTATGATGGGGAAATGGGAATCTCTAGAAAAAGGGTTTGGAGCTAGGTGATACTTGAGGCAACAGAATGTACGAATGAATCAGCCTGACATATTAAGCAGACAAGATGAAAGACATCAAGAATGACCCTTAAGGTTCATGTGAGAGCATGTAGTTTAACCACCTGAAATTTATGGTACATCTGTATATTTTATTGGCCACTTCTGCAAAAGGCATGAATCACCTTATGTGCAGACCTGAATTCTAATGACAATTACTGCTTGAAGATGTCATGTGAAATTCACCTTACATTAGAGTACCTTCAGTAGGTCAGCCCTGGCCTGAATCCCTCCTCCTTCTGAGATACTTCCATTTTCCCTCAAAGTCCTGTGGACTAAGGAGTTAACCTGAATTATTTCTGCCAAGACTTGACTCTGAAGAAGTGTGTTCTATAATTATAGTAGCAAATGGTAAATATGCTATCCTTGATAGCAGATCCTCAAGATAGGATAGATGACAAGTTGTTTTGTTTTGTTTTGTTTTGTTTTGTGAGACAGGATCTTGTTATATCCTGGGTTAGCCTCTAACTTGCAATCACTCTGCCTCAGCCTCTTGAGTGTGCTGAGTTTACAGGCATACACCACCATATCTTGCTATAAATGATATTTTTAAAAGTAAAATAATACATACAAGGACATTATAATTCAGAAAAAAATTTTTTTGTTTGTTTGTTTTAACAAAAGGACATGTAGCCCAGGCTGGCCTCGAAGTTAATTATGTAGCTAGAAATGAACTTGAATTTCTAATTTGCCTGTTTTCCCCCATTCATGCCCTGGGATTACATATGTGAGCCATTATGCACAGTTTATGAGCTGCTAGTGATAGAGGCAGGGCTTTTTGCATGGCAGGCACACATTCTCTCAATGGGGCCCTAGCCCCAAGAAAGATTGGGATATTTAATTTATGAGTGAGGCTGATGGGAAAGCTGGTAATATAAGAGGAGTTCTCTCTGTATTGCTCTTCTCTTACATTAAAGATAAGTGTTAAAAACATGGTATTAAATATCACCACACAAAAGGAGATTTTACTGAGGTGTGCCTTATGTTTGGTATAGAATTTGTGGTTGATGTCTGTCAATGTTGCTATGGTGTATTCCAACAGATTCCTTGCCCATTTTATCCACTCCCTAGTCAGTAGACTAACACGGTCTTAAGGAGGCAATCTAAGCACTAAACTTGTAGAGAACATATTGTATAGGGGTGCTAGTAAGAGAAATGTCATATGACCATAGTGCTATGGTTCCAGTCTTATCATCAGGCAGCTGAGGAGCGGCAGAGAGGGCAAGTACATGATACAGCATAGTGGAGACCTCTTCCTTTTTCAGAACCACCCTCTGCTTCTCTGTCTTCATCTCCCCCCCCTCCTCCTCCTCCTCCTCTTCCTCTTCCTCTTCTTCTTCCTCCTCCTCCTCCTCCTCCTCCTCCTCCTCCTCCTCCTCCTTCTTCTTCTTCTTCTTCTTTTTCTTCTGTTTTGCTCTTTACTGTCCTTTCTTCCTCACCCCACTTCTGCCCCAGCAAGATGGTCCTCCTTCTTGACCTGAGCGTGCTCTCCCCATCTTGTTTCTTCCCTGTGAGCTCACTTCCATGGGCTTCCACTCTCTCCCATACAAAGCCACACCCCCAATCCTTCCTCTTGAGTTGTGGTAGGAAGCATCTCTTGAATGCTGAGCTTGTGCCCAGTTGAGCTATCCTCTCTTCAAATGACCTAACTTCACTTTCCTACTTTGTTGAGTCTCTGGTGGTAAAGGTAGCCAAGGTATTGGGTTATTTTGAGGATTATCCTGTAAGGTATATGTGTTGAGAGGGAATAGAGGCTCTGCTAGAGACTCTCATAAGACATTTCTGTTTCCATCTGAGGGTCCTGTTGGGACCCTGAACCACCAAAGCCAAACTCATTGTCCTTATGTAATGCTAAGCATCAATGGGATCTTGGTTAATATAGATATGGTTAATGATGGAGTCCATGGCTACATTCTTCAACATCTGCCAGCCTGACCTCCCCTTCAGACTTACTCTCCTACTCCATCCCAACACCCAGTCGATGTCGTACACATACTCTACCTCTCCTCTAGAGTCAGTCTGACATGTCTCTTGAGATGCCCTCCCCTGTCTCCCCTTTTCCTCACCCCATTTCTCTTTCCCTTCCTCATCCCCAGAGCTGCTTTCGTTCAGCTCCTAGTTTCTGCCTACACAGAACACTTGATTGGTATAGTCTGGGATGATCATTTAGAGCCCATTTGCCTCTCATTCTCCATTCACTTCACCAGCTGCTGAGTTCATCCAAGTCAACATGCTTAATTTTAAAAGTAACTTTGGCACGGGGGATGCCAATCCAAGGCTCTAGGTAGACTAGGAGTCTGGGACTTATGAATGAATGAATCTGGAGACTCTGTGCTCTGGACAGAGTGTATTTTAATTCCTACCTTTTCTCTGTTTATCAGATGGTGAGGCTGTCTTGATAATGGGTAATTATGCAATGCTTTGTGTGGGGAGCTGGACATGTTGTAGCATGTCTTGGGATATCCTGGTTGAATATTTGAGGTGTGTACACAAACTCTCCTTTGGATACCAGGCACAGCATGTAAGTAGGTAGTGGGATGCCACAGACACACTTGTAATTTAAGATCTATGCTTGAAGAAGGCTGAGAAAGTTAATTGCTTCCTAAATCTGAGGATACAGAGCATCTCGTTTAAATGTTCTTTCTTAAAATAACTCATTTTATCAGTGGAGAATGGGATTTGAGCCCAGGGTTGCCTAATTCCTAAGCCCCTACTCCTTTCAATGCTACATACCGTCTCACAGCTGACTTCTGCTTCTTGGGAGAGCTGGGTATAGTTTGTTTAGATTCTTTTTCCTAACACACTGCAGGGTATTACCAGCTCTTCCATATGGGAAAATAGGCCCATTCAGCAAGTTTGGATAACTTCCGACATAAATCTATGTAGTTTGAACCCACAGGATTTATTGTTTGCTTGTGGTTCTGTTCCTTTTTTCCAGTGTTGGAATCGGTTTGAGGTTTAGCTGTGAACATTAAATAATGATCAAAGTTGAATATAAACTAAGAGGCCCACATGGCCTTCTAGTGTTTCATGGTTACTCCTGAAAGGATGCCTTATCCAATATGGCCCCATGTTCCTCACCAAACTATCTAGTTGTCTTATTTCATTCACAGGCTTCAGAACTTTCCCTAGCTTTCCAAGATGGCGGCTCTTCAGTGGACTTGATGCCCCTCCTGCTCCCTGCCATTGGTTTTCAGCTGGTAGACGTGGGCTTCCTTTTGTCTTGCTCCCCACTGCATCCCTTGCCTAGCAGAGTATCTTCTTGATGTTAAAGGAGGAGTTGTAGACTCTGCATATAATGTTAGAAACTCCATTTTAAGCACACGATGAATCAATCGGTAAAGCAGACAAGTCAACAGTGTGTATTGTGGTGTAAACGGTATCTTTAGTTCATAAGGGGATTTATTTATTTTTCTCTCTTTCAGGATTCTACTCAGTAGAATCATTGCTATGAAAATAATTCCCCAAACCTCAGTGGCTCACACACCCACAAAACAGCCTTCATAGCCAGTTGTCAGTTCAGTGCCAGTGTTTGTTAGGTCAATAGCTTTTGGGGGGTGTGTCTTGAGGGTCCACACTCCTCTCTCCCCTTAGAGATTTACCATGCTTCCTCTGCATTTAATGGACAGATCTGGAATCCAGAAACAAGATTTCTTGGGTGATTTTTCTTTGCCAGACCTGGTCATAGTACACATCACTTTCCAGACCATGAATTGAATTCAGTTCTAAAGCTGCATGGGCCACACAGTTCAATCCTGGTCACGTGTCCAGGGCACTATATTTTGGTGGTACCCAGCAGTCTCTGTCAGAGCCTATCAGAACTTGGTAGCCCCTGGATCACACAGGCTCTTGCCTATTTGCAGTGGGTTCTGGAAACCATGCTGTACTGATATCTTCTGTTTCGACGTTACAGTCAAACTCCTGTGATCAAAATCTAAATTATTGCATCGAACTCATCGAACAAGTTGCTAAAGTGCAGGCACAGCTCTTTGGGATCCTCACAGTGACAGCCCAAGAAGGTGAGAGCAGCTTCTGCTTCCCCCACCCTTATCCTCTTCGTGTGTGTGTGTGTGTGTGTGTGTGTGTGTGTGTGTGTGTGTGTCCTCTGGCTGAGATCCCTCCCCATCAACCCCTGCTGATCTTTCCTTTTCATTCTCTTAGGGGGAAATAATGAAGGCGTGGAGACAATCAAGTGTCGCCTTTTGCCCTTGCTGCAGACTTCCTTCAGTTCTGTAAACATGGGGAAAACGGCTGAGTCTGAGATGTGTGCTACACAGGTAGGGATGCCCAAGGACCACACAGCACAATGAAACTGAAACTTTCAAGATGGGACAACCAAGCAAAGTGTCCTCACTGGGTCCTCACTGGTAACTTTCAATGGTCAGTGTTAGCTTTTAGACATCATCTAAACTTCCCACACTGGAAAGACAGTATACATTGTAATTAAGGTATCTGTCTTATTACATTTCCTATTGTAATAGGAACAATTACAACAACAAGCTCCTCCAGGGTGGCTGATGTACACATCAGTGTATTTCCTTTACACTCTCGGAATCTGAAGGACCAAGCAGCATGGTGCGGACTCCAGGGAGCATCCCACAGGAGATAGCCTTACATTGGTGGCAGTGTGTATGGAAGGGAGTGATCACGTGGCAAGTCAGGAAGCCAAAACGTGGGAAGAGCTAGGCTCATTCCTTCAATAACTCTCTTGAGAATCAACCAGAGTCCCGTGAGAATGTCTGGCTTTCCATGTTCTAATTGCCTTTCCCATCAGGTCCTAAGTATCACCTGGCTACACCAGGGCTCAAGCTTCCAACCTGTGTACTCTTGAGAGAGACAGGATAGCTATACAGTATCCCATGGTGGGGAGTAGCTTTGCTTCCAAATGTTTAAATGGGTTTGTATAGATTCCTTCTAAGAGCGGAAGTAGTTAAAGTGGGCTGTTCTGACGAAGAAGCAGTAGCTGAAGGATTGAGCCAAACTGGAGAGAAACCCATACTCTATGCATATCTTGGGAAAGTTGTAAATTTTTATGTTTACTGGCCAATAGGGGACAATAATTTTGCCAATTTAATGATAGGCTCCCAATTTTAAAAATGTGGTAGGTATATAGAAACAAAACTGTCCTCTCGTTTTGCAGAGAACCTGGCACTTGGTAAGATTTCTCTCTACCTAGAGATGACAGTTGTCATTAATATTTTTTGAGGAAAGAGTTTTATTTCCTGTGGGTGTTATTCTGGGCACAGAGGTTAGGACGGTGCTTCAAACTCTTTTTTTATTCTGGGCCTAGAGATGGTATAGAATGGTGTTTTAAAGACCTCATTTAAAATCAAGTTGTAATTTATATTCAGCGAAGCCCACAGCAGATGCGTTTTGAACAAGGAACACACACACAAAACTCATTCCTGTACCGATCTGTAAATCATCAATGCCCCCTTTGCCACCCCCGCCCCTGTTCCTAGCCTGCCCTGTGCCACCTTCGAAGCAGCCACTGTTCTGGTTTCTGTCATTCTGGACTGAGGGCTCCTGCTGTGGAAGTTCACACAAAAGGAGCCATGCTCTTTTGTGGATGGCTTCTTTCGCTTAGCACAATGTTCTGGTCCGTGTCATTTTTCAGTGTCTGTATTACTTTCTTTTTCTTCCCAGGATTTCCAACTTAGAAGTAAAAACAGAGACAATTCTCCGGATCAGGACCAACATCAATCAGACAATGAATCGTTCTCAGAGACTCAACCAACCCAGGTTCAAGACGAGTAAGAGGAATGCAAGTTATCTTTTTTCAAACAGAATTGTTCTAAAATTAATTATGTTTTAAGTGTGGAAAGAGGACAATGGGTTATGTAAAATGTGGGTGTTTGCAAATAAGTTCATGTGCATGTGTGCGCGTGTGCATATATATGTGTGTGTGTATATATACATACATACATACATATACACATACACATACACAGTGTCTCTTCTTCATGTCTGTCTGTATTGTTCCCTTGACAGCTCATATTTTAAATAAAGGTCATTAGATACCAATCTGTTAGTCATCAGAGAGTATGCAGAAGGAGGAGGATTAAGGGGAAAAGATGAAGCAAAGTGGACAGCTGGGAACTGTAAGTGGGACAGAGACCCCTTACCAGTTACTGTCCTCTCTGCTGAGATAGAATATCTGACAAGAACCAGCTTAAGCAGTGTAAGGGAGAATGGGTTTATTTCAGCTCAGTTTGGGGAGTACAGTCCATCACAGCATCTCCCTTTCCATTTAGTCTGGTGGTTACTTCTTCCCTCTTCAGCTCACCCTAATCTAGATAATCCCTCACAGGCATGCCTTACATCCTAGGTTTTTTTTTTTTTTTTTTGACAAGATGTAGACCAAGGCTGGCCTTAAACTCAGAGATCCATTTACCTCTGCCTCCCAAGAGATAAAGATAAGATACAAACGCATATACCACCATTCATATGACTTATCTCTTAGATCCTGCCGAGATGATAAACAATGACCGTCACAGTGTCTATCTATAGTCCTCTTTTAAGGGAACATTTATATCTTGGAATAACTAGCTATTATATATTACATATAATACATATGATATGATATGATATAATATAATATAATATAATATAATATACACTATAATAAAGTTAAGCAATGCCAGGCAGCAGGAATAACAGTGTCAGGATAAGCTTCTGGAATCACTGCAAAGAAATTTCACACTTTGGGTCTGAACTCGAAGAAGGTAAGCAATTTATATGAGACACCATTCAACATGCTTAACTAAAACAGCAACAAAACCCAAAAAACCTCAATCCCCAGTGTCCATTTCATTCCTACCATAGACAGGACAGCGAGGAAGTCAGGGGTGGAATAGTGTGTGTCTCTCCATCTTTTTCTCTGATGAAATTCCCATTTTTTTCTTTCTACGTGGAAAAAAAACAATACAAATTTATTCTCAAAATACATAGAAATAGAAATGTAAAGGTGCACAAGTCCTATTAGCTCACTCTGTCCACATTTTGTCATACTTGATGCAGACAGACATGCTTTTGTGTGCTTATACCGCTATACACATCTATGCAGCAGGCAAATGTACACACACAAAAGCTGAGTTCCTCCGAAGGACTCTGACGGGTTTTGACCCATGTTAGCTGATCCTTCCATCTGCCATTTCTAGGTGGCATGGGTTTATCTTGTTTATTATAATCCTTTTTGTATAAAGTGTCTACTAAGTTCCAAGAGCCATTCCCTTCTGAGATGGCTTGCCTCTTATGGGACTCTCTCCCTGCTCTATTCTTGGGCATCCTGAAGGTGTGTCACTTGGGGTCTTGTATTGCCCTGTGGTCCTGTGTCCTTGTTCCCCTCTGGGCACTAGTGTCTTACGGCTGGCCTCTGAATCGGGGCTTGTCTGGTTCTGTTAGCTGGCAGCTGCTTCAAGTGATAAAGGTTCTATGTTTTCTCTAATTATAAAGGAAAGCTTCGAGAATCGGTTGAGTTTTGATGTCTGCCAGCAAAGATGGGCTGGGATTTCCTACTTCCCTTTAGTGAGTTGAATGCATCTTGCATCACTCTTAATGAGTGACAGGACCAGGAAACTGGGTTGTCTTAGCCAGTATTGTATAGCTGTGAACTGTTATAAGGTAAAGTATTTAATTAGGGCTGGTTTACAGTTTCAGAGGTTTAGTCTATGGTCATCGTAGTGGAGAACATGGCGACACACAGGCAGGCATGGTGCTGGAAAAGTACCTAAGAGTTCCACATCTGGATTCACAGGCGGCAGGAAGTGAGAGAGACACTGGGATTGGCTCAGGCTTTTGAAACCTCGCACAGCCACGCACCTGTCATTTTCTAGAGCCTCATTTTCTTGATCACTTCTGAGTGACTTGTTTCCTTCCAGACCTGTTCTTATCTTGCTTAGTTTTGTTTAAACACTTCTTTGGTTCTTATTCTGTTCTTTATTTAAGATCTCCCAAATGATGGAGTCTGAGTATCCTTTATCTCAGAAATTTACTAAAAAGAAAAAAAAAAAAAAAAGAAAGAAAAGAAAAAGGAAAAAAAAAAAAAAAGAAAGAAAAAGAATCCGCCACAAATCATTTGAATAAAATACATTAACCTGACTAAAACAGTTTCTAGCTCAAGAATGTATCCCTATCTGTCTTAACTATACTTCATGTCATCCAAACACGTTAAATGAGTACATGTGCCTGTGGGTGTGTAGTTGTGCATATACCCCATGCTGTATGTAAGGAGGGGACATATTTCCTCTTCACCTCTGCATTTTTCTTCTTGGTCCATTTTCTTGGCTACTATTCATTCTCTTCAGTTCTCTTTTAATTAAAAAAAAGTCATTTTTTTCATATCCCTTTAAAATTTGCAACAGATCCAAATTTTATTAGAACAATCTAATTCCCCTTCAACGTGTAATAGCCATATCAAGTCATTTCTAGTCCAGCACCCTTTTTGACTTCAAACATCCTGTTTATCCATTCATTCATTTCATCTTTCATATTTCACAAAGATTTGTGTCACAGGGACCTAAAGGTGCTGAGGGTAAAGATGGGAAACACATTTAGTAGTCTGTGGTGTGACTCTGAGGTAAATGTGCGTGACAGCCAGTGGAAGAGGAAGCACTGAGCTTGAGGGCCATGTCAGGTGGCGAGTAGCATGTCGTCGAAGGTGGGCTCACACTTTAGGTAGTGCTCAATTGCCTGGGATATGTGGGGTTGGCAGCGATTCTTGATCCCATTATTTCCCAGTCTGCCTCTTTCTCTAAGTAAAGATCTGTGTTTGTCAGTTTTCCACGGGTGTGACAAAATATCTGAGATAAGTACCCTAAAAGGAGGAAAAGTTATTGTGGCTCATGATTTTAGAGTACATGTGCTTGTGGGTGTGTAGTTGTGCATATACCCCATGCTGTATGTAAGGAGGGGACATATCTGCATTTTTCTTCTTGGTCCATTTTCTTGGCTACTATTCATTCTCTCACGGTCTCTGGGCCCCTTAACCTTGGACTTTGATGAGGCAGGATATAGTGACAGGAAGTTTGCAGTGAAGTACAATGCCTAACTTCGTAGTAGCTGAGCAGCGAAGAGAGAAAGAGCAGAGTCTTCGTATCCCATTAAAGGTGATGCTGCAGAATCGCCCAGTAGAGTTTCTAACCAGACACCAAGCCTACCACACTTAAGCTCTGGGCACACGTTTAAGATCTAAGCCATTACAGGAGCCCAAAATGTTCTATCCTTCATTATCTTTTCACTGAAAGACTTTCAGTCTAGAGGTGAGGGGCTGCTGGAATGGAACAGGCTCAACATTTCAAGAAGGTAAGTCAGAGATGTCACGGACCCTCTGTGAACTCAGGATGCCTTCCTATACCAGGGCAGCTCCATAGAGAACCACTGCTCTTCCGCTGATGTTGTGTAGCTCACTTTTACTCACTAAATGTAAATTCTCTAGTCAGAGAAAGAGGATGTGGCTTGATCGAAGACAAGAGGGCCCTGGATACTAATTCGGACCAAACTATTTAGAACATTGTGCTTAGAAAGTGATGGAAATATGTGGCACAGATCCACGGGATATGTGGATTCGTGAACTACTTTTCTCCTTGCTGTGACCAAATAGCTAACAAAAAACAATGTCATGGAGGCAAGGTGGTTCGGAGGCAAGGAAGTGCGTTCCACCGTGGCAGGGAATCAGTGTAGCAGGAACACCTCCCGCCTGTGGGAGCAGAACACTGCTTGCTCATATCCTGGGAGACCGAAGCAGAAAAAGAGGAATATTGGTGTGGTGCTGGCTTTTTTCCTTTTCCTCTGTTCCTCAGGAGTGTTTGGTGGTGGTGCCCGCATTAGAGAGCATCTTTCTCTCTCAGTTGATGGACTCCGGAAGCACCTTCGCAGACAAGCTCCTAAAAGAGCGATACCTCGGATGCTTCTCAGTCTATCAAGTTGACGTTAAATTTAAGTGTCATGGGACCGGCGAGATGGCTCAGTGGTTAGAGAGCGTTTTCTGACAAGCCCGATAACCTAAGCTCCACACCTGGGATCATTGTAGAAAGACAGAAATGACTTTCACAAGTTGTCCTGTGACCTCCACACATGCATGGGGACATGCTCGAGTGCTCACACATTTGTAGAAAAAGAGAATTTTAAAAACCAACCATCACCAATCCAACTCTAGCCAGCCTGATGCCCAAGCTCACCTCTTGAAATCATAATATTTTATCCTGGCTTCCATGGTCTCAAGCTGCGCTCAAAGTGCAAAAAGAATTCAGTTCTTCTCTAAGAGTCCCCGGAGTCTTAAGAGTTCTGGAATTGTTCAGAAGCCCGAGTTTGAAGTGTTCTCTGAGACTCAAGGAATTTCATTGACCCATATAAAACAAAGAAGCAAGTCCAATGACTTCAGTAGATAGTGACACAGTAAACAGACTCATTCCTTAAGGGTATGAGACGAAGCATAGGAAAAAAACAAGGAAGACCAGATAGAAGCAAGACAGACCTAGCGATTCCAAACCAAACCCTGAGGCTCCATGTGTGGCATCTGGCATTCTTGAGGGATCATCTAGGCTCCCGTGGTTTTAAGGGGGTAGCCCCATTTTTCTGGTATCTCTCATATTCTGGGGTCTTCACTGCAATGTGAGCTGCACCTTCACAGTTTTGTGCACAGTGCACTCCGGAGCTTCACGCAGACAGACCAACCTTGATACATACACATTGCCTGCTCTCACTGGTTTTCTGGATCCTTGGTATAAACCTCTATGCCTCGCTCATTCTTGCTTCTTGTATGCCTGCCATACCAGTACCAAACCAAACCATCACTATGTGGCTAACACCAAATTCTCCCACCACCTTGAGATGTAACCTGCACCCTTGAGCCACGGTGCCTTCTCAGCTGAACTCAGCAGAAAATGAAAGCACTCTCATGTTCAGCTGTTTTTTTGTGGGGCCTTGTCTTGAAAGTCTTGTCTTCTCATGCATTCTCCTTTCAAATAAATTTGTATTAACATACCCAGGATTTCTTGTTGGTTGGGATCTTGTCTTCTAGGCACCTTTTGTATGGTCCCTGTGCAACAACCAAAGTTCCTCTTTCATGATGCTAATGTACTCACTCTCCACCAGCCCGGTCTTCAACTTTATCTGGCTTCCAATTTCCCCCCCCAGCTAAACAGCATACTTCCGTTTGTAGTCTTACAATCAGTTTATGCCATTCTTCAGCAAACTGCATCAATTCGGTCTTTTATGCTCCATGGCCCACTCTCACTGTAACTCTGGGGGAACACAGAGTAACAGCCATGCCGTAGTCTGGATAGTATGCTGTCCTGAGATTTCTTCTACCAAACAAACTGGGCACTGTTAAATTCAGCCCCAGGGCCTGGGCAGAAGGCAGCCAGATTCTTTGCCAGATATGAATGGCTTCTAGCCTAATTCCCCATAAAGTCCTGTTATTTTGAAACCTTGCACGCAGATCCTGTCCATGCGACCATGCTCCACACTCCACAGTGGTCATATCTCCATCCTGGTCCTCTGAGGTCTTTCTCCAGACCTCCAGTTCCACATTCCCACTTTTTAGGACCAATTTTTGGAGTTAGATCCTTTACTCAGTGCTGTGTGACTAAATACCTGATGTCACAGTTAGGGTTTCTACGGCTGTGATAACACATGGTCAAAATCAATGTGGGGAGCAAAGAGTTTATTTCATCTTACAGCTTGAAGTCCATCATCTAGGGAAGTCAGGACAGGAAGGCACGGTACCTAACAGCAGGAGCTGATACAGAGGCCATGGAGGAGTGGTTCTTATTGGCTTGCTCCTCATAGCTTGCTCAGTCTGCTTTCTATAGCACCTACCTGCCTAAGGGTGGCACTGCATGCAGTGAGCTGGGCCGTCAAAGAGCAACCTGGTGGGAGTATATTCTCAGTGGAAGTTCTGTCTTCCCAAATGACTCTGGCTTTTGGCAAGGTGACATAAACTAACCAGTGCACCCGAAAAGATGAAACTTAGTGGAAAATGTTTATATTGGCTCATGCTTTAGGGCGTTACAGTCCATCACAGACAGGAAGACATGATGGAAGGATAAGGCATGGGAGGCATTTGGCGGCTGCTTGTTCATGTCTTCACAGATCAGGAAGTAGAGAGAGGAGAGTGCTGGCCTTCAGTGGCTCTCTTTCCCCACCTTTAGTTAGCCCACAGGACACTCCTGACTCTGTTAAAGGTCATTCTCTCCCCTTTCTAGTTAATCTTCTCTGAAAATATCTTCATAAACATACCTCGAAACGTGTACTTCACCAAAGTGTTTCTTAATACAGTCAGGTTGGACAAAAGAATTAATCACCATATTGGATGAGTGACTATTTTTATTTGAAAATGTACTAGAAAAATAAATGCAGCCCAGTGTTGCAAGTAATATTTAAAAAAACAAAAACAAAAAAACCAGCACGTTCCCGCACATGTGCCAGCAACTCTCACCCGCTGCGGCCCAGCTGGCTCGGTCTCTACCGGTCTGCAGGGCCAGAGCTCCCAAGTTCCTCTTACTGTCACTCAATGACCGTCCACCCCACGGTCAGCCACCACAGCACCTATCTACCTGGTAGAAACAAAATTCTTGAAGTTTATAATTAACCAATCAGATTTATGTATCAATACACAAGATGCCAATACAATAATTTCAGAACCAATTGATAGTGATAAAAGTTGCCCACTTAGATTAGACAAATTATCCCAATATTCTAACTTTTATGATATCATAAGTACCTGTGGCTGGTTAAAGTCGCGCTGGTTCATGTCTGCCTCCATTTTGGCCTTCCTCCTTCTCTGTCTGGAGATGCTCTCTGTCTCTGCATCTCTTAGCTCCGCCTCCCTTTTCCCTGTCCAATCGCAGGCCTCCCGCTGCCCTAATGTAATTGGACAGGGGAAATCCTGCGACAGCCCCATAATGAAAAGCAGCAAGACTAGGAACTGGTATACCGTATAAAATGGAGATCTTACACAGAGAAGCTACCTGGGGACTGGATGGGAAGGGGAGATGGCATAGATGAGTTGAGCATTTATCTATCCTTCACCATGTGATGCTGATAGATACCACAGGCTTTTAGGGACTAGCTCTGTACTCTGTTTGACCAAGCAAGGGACGATAGCATGTTTCTGTCCCTCCCAGTCCATCAGACTGTTTGCAATGGTCTGAGGACTGAGAATCTGATGTTGTTTAAGGGAAATTTATAACACAGGTCAGAAGTTCCCTAGAAAAACCTATCCCTCTGCCAATTTGGAAAGATTTTTAGTTACTGATTTTTCTTACAGTCTGGCTGAAAGTGGAAAGAGTCTTGAAGGAGCCAAGAACGGATCAACCATATCCCTCCTGGCTGCAGAGGAGGAGATAAACCAGCTAAAAAAGCAGTAAGAAAAAAAGAAAAAACCCTATAAAATTCTTGCAGCTGCTACTGAGACATTGACTTTAGCTTTTCAGTCATTTATTACAATATGAAACCTCCCCTCCCCCGCAAATGAGGCAGGGCTTTTATGAATATTTTTTTCCACTACAAGCATGTCTTACTGACTATGAGAAATTTATAAAGTGTAGCATAGTATCCAGGAACCTAAAGCCCCACCACTTTCGTGGATCTTATGGTTTTCCACTTGCTCTTTCTTACAAACAATATATCGAAACACCAAAGAGCAGTGTGGAGCTCTATGGTTTTGGACTCTACATTTTTATTTTACATTACTTTGTTTGATCACTGAGAAAAAAGTAATGCTGAAGACAGTTTCAAATGGGTTTATCATTTTCAATTGTTTTAGTTTTTTTTTCCATGTTGAACACTTTCTTGGGTACTAACTTTTAACAATGCATGCAACATTGGGATAAACTTTTGTTAAATCTTAATTTAGACTCCAGACTAGTTCCTAAAGTTCCTATTGATTATTTTTACAGAGGAACATTGAGCACACATCCTCTATCTTCTCTTAATTTTGATTCCCTTGAATCTTAACTTTGATGTCCCCCTCCTACTTCCAAAGGAACAAGTAGGAAGTATATTTATATGCACACACACACACACACACACACACACACACACACACACACCTTTTGATGCTTGCCACACATATTTTAGCTTAATTTAGTCTCCATGCATGTCCCAGTGTTAGTTTGTTCTAGAACACTGTAGGCTCACCAGGATGCTGTTGTGGTTTCTGCTTCTTTTCTCCCTGGCCCCTCATTTTGACCTCTTACATCCTGGTTAACACACCATCTTGAATTTGTGAGTGATAGCACCCAGCTGTCTTCTGCTGTTTCTCATGCACCTTTAAACGCCTCAGTGCTTCTGACTTCTCTCCATCCTAACCAGTCCCTCCTCTTTTCTCCCCTCTTCCTCGGTGGTCAGTTTTGTCACTACAGGTCCTCAGGGCTTTTTGCTTCTGTTATACAGTGGTCGCACCTCTTTGGATCTTAATGTGCATGCTGATTTTATTTGTAACATTTTTATCTTCATGCTCCAGTAAGTCCATAACTCCAGCTAGTCTTGCATAATCTTCCTTCACACTCTGTTCAAGAAATGAGCTGGTGGGAGGAAGGCATTATCCCAGTGTTGTTGGCCTAAGTTTTGAAGGTCAATGGATTTTGGAGTTTTGGTCAACAAAGATGAGTCTCCTTGTGAAACACTCCTATGTTCTCAGGGGACCCACATGAATAGTCTTTCTTTAAGAAGCTTCCCCTCAATCCCCAGGAGGCTGTAGAAGTGGGTGGGATCCCTGTCTCTGCAATCTTGTTCTTTGCTTATTGTACGTGTTCACACATATTTCCTAGAGAGTTTATCTATGTGATGATGACACGCTGACTGGAGACAGTTGTTCTCTTCCTTCTCTTTCTTCCTTTTTTTTTTGGTTCCCCTCCCCCACTTTGTAGAAAACATATTCCCTTCCCTCTCTTCTATTTCCTTTCCTTCTCACATCTACCTTTCCCTCTCTGTTAGGCTCAAATCTCTCCAAGCTCAGGAGGACGCCCGCCACAAAACCTCGGAGAACCGTCGCTCTGAGGCCTTAAAAAGTGATCATCGATCAACCAAACGAACCCAGGACCAACGGCCCCAAGACGTGGTGTCCAACTATGAGAAACATCTGCAAAATCTGAAGGAAGAGATAGCTGTCCTGTCTGCTGAGAAAAGTGGTCTCCAGGGGAGGTCTGAGAAACTCTCATGGACTCTTTCATTCCTTTTGATTTTTTTTCTTTCTGAGTTAGTAGTAAGTCGGCACAGCCAGAGAGTACGAGAGTGGAATCAAGCCCCTCCGTGGCCTGGGAAGCTCCCATTTGTAAAGGGGTGACCTTCTGGAACTGCATCTTTCTATCCAGAAAGAAAATGGCTGAGAGCTCTGACTTGTCTTGATAGCAGTCCAGGTTCAATCACAAGGTCCCGGGAAGTTCTTGTATGCTGTGTTAGTTCAAGAAACCCTAGCATCTGACTTCAGTGCTAACTTTGGCCCTTGCTGCAGGAGTTGCCCCTAGATGGTCATCGAGGGTTTCTGGTTTCCCCTTTGAGAAATGACTAACACTCAAAGCTAGAGACACAGGGTGACTAAAAAGATAAATTGAGGTGTTCTCACGAAAGGGCTTTGTGAATTCTAATTCACTGGGTAAATATGATGTATTGTTTCTGATTTCTGGGGGCCTTTGAAGTCTTTGGAGACAAAAATGCAGTCCTCCTGCCTTCCACAGGCCCAGTGGAGAGATAATCCTGCCAGCCCCCACCACCACTCACTCGTATGTGTGACGTTGTATGGTGCTAGTGTTTGTGAAGTATGTGTGGAGAAGAACACTTGTTTAAGAAGTCCAGGAACAAGGGAAGAAGGAATCGGTCTTGCCCTGCTGATTCTTGTTACTCAACAACCACAGGTCTGCCAGGAGCCCATCTCCTAGCACAGGCACCCGCAGCCACCGTCGCGGCCGCAGCCGTAGCCACAGCCGCAGCCGCAGCCACAGCCGGTCCAATAGCCCCTGCACCACAGTGGCCAAGATCAGAAGCCCGTCCCCAAACCGTGCCAAAATGTCCAGCGTGGCTCGCAAAGCTGCTCTCCTGTCCCGATTCAGCGACGCCTATTCCCAGGCCCGTCTGGATGCTCAGTGCTTGCTGAGGCGTTGCATCGACAGGGCAGAGACGGTGCAGCGGATCATTTACATCGCCACAGTGGTAAATGCGACATCTGCAGTCCTTGAGGCGGTGGGAGATCACAAAGTGAACGGTGCAACCTTAAAAGGCTGGTGCATCCTGAAATCACTGTGGAGGGAGGATTGCCGTCTCCCCATCAGTTTCGTATCTCCCTTCTTTTCCTCCCATTCTTCCATTATATATATTTGGGAGCTATTTGGTTTTTCATGACTGTTAAAAATATTGTATACATTTATTAACGCTTATGTTGCTCAGACATCTATTGCCCTATTCATCACACAACACAAGACTATATCAAATGTGTCCATGTTAAACTGATGGATAGCATGCCATTTACGGGATATGACTACAGGAGCACACAGTAGGGCTACTGCTTTAAATGATTATTACTTATTGGTCTTCTGCCAGTCTTAGTAAACTAGTGGATAAGTTAGCTCACTCTTCAACTTAAGTTATTCGTGAGTTACTAAAGCTGGCAAACGTTGTCAGCGATTCGATTTTCACAAATTTAAAAGATACTTAAAATATAATCCTTGGTTTCCAAAGTGAATACATTTGTCCTAGGGGAGGATGGCATCTTAAGATCCCATTATAAGAATAAACATGAAAACTAAACTAAACTAAACTAAACTAAACTAAACTAGACTAAACTAAACATTGTGTTAATATGAGAGCAGACATATTAGAAATCCTGGCTTTATTCATTTATGTCAAACATCAGCCAAGTATGGGCCACATCTGGCTTGTGCCTAAGAACTAAGCATGAAGAATGGTTTTATACTTTTAAAGGGGTGTGGCAAAAATATTGAGTGACAGAGATGGTAGCCAGTGAAGCCTAACCCTGAATGGTAAATTCAGCATTTCATAAGAGCCTGGTTTCTGTAACTCAGGGTCCCTTATTAGTTTGGTTAGAGCTGTATGAGTTTAGAGACCATGTTTTCCTTGAGATACCAAGTTCTACCAGTACATACTGCATAACAGGTATGAGATAAAGGCTTACCGAGTTTGTAACAGGAATCTGGGATGCATTGTTTTCTCTTGATGTCTTGGCCAGCACCACTACATTGCTGGGGGCGGGGGCGGAGGTGGTGGTGGTGGTGGTGGTGGTGATGCAGAGTATAGGACTTACATCCTTGGGACTGCGTTGTCCTGTTCATGGCCCTCAGAGTTACCAACACAGGGATCCCTTGTCTTACAATTAGTGGATTGTCATGTATATTTCTACATACTTTTAAAAATGGGCCGTCATATTACCTCACAGGTCAAAGCTACGTTTGACCAACTGCGTTTAGTTGTCTGAACACTGCCATGGTGGTGCATTTTGAACTCTTCCTGTGTCCTTTCTCTGGGCCCTTTCTCCTCTCCACATCCGATTAACCTGCTGTGTTTTCCTGTGCAGGAGGCATTTCATGTAGCTAAAATGGCATTCAGGCATTTCAAGATCCGGGTGAGGAAGATGCTGACGCCATCGAACGTGGGATCTAATACTGACTTTGAGACCGCAGTCTCCGAATACATTGTTTGCCACCTGGACCTGTATGACTCGCAAAGCAGTGTCAATGTAAGTCTTCCGTCTCTTGTGAGGAGTGACATGTGACTTATGAGGACATACTGAATACCGATAACTCAGGAATCCATCCATCTATAGATTTGATATTACTTGTATGCAGCGGAAGAGAAAAACATTCAATTTACCCTGAAGCACTGGTCCCTGTTGGCTGCTTTCTTTTTTTCTTTTCTTTTGTGCATGTATCTGCAAGTGTGGTATGTGTTTGTGTGCTGCATATATCTGTGAGGGTGTGCACACATCTGTAGAGGCCAGCTGTTGACACTGGGTGTCTCCTTTGATTACGTTCCACTTTAACTACTAAGGCACCATCTCTCCAGTCCTGAACCATCTTAGTGATTAAGAAAAAGGGCTCTGGGAAACGAGTGCCACTTTGCTATTTTGATCGTGTTACAGTGTAGGGAGGGTGTAGGGAGGGTGTAGGGAGGGACTAGCCAGAGTTTTGGGGCTGGCGTCTCATATATTTTACTCACAAAAGAAAAGCAAGGAGAGGAGATAGCTCAGTTTGTAAAATGCCTGCCACCGAAGCATGAAGTCCCAAGGTCAGATTCCAGGCACACACATAAAATCTGGGTGAGGTGGCACCCATCTGTAGTCACACCATCAGGAATGAGAGATAGGTAGATCTCTGGGACTCCTTGGCTGGACAGTGTGCTCCAGGTTCAAGGAGAGACCCTGGCTTAAAAAAGTAAGTTTGAACGATCCAGCAAGACATCTGTCATTAACCTCTGGACTCCACATGTGCCTGCATGCATATGTGCACACATGGACGTGTACCCCTCCCTCATGAACTAATGAAGAAACACCATGGGCCTCTTCCTTTAGTCATTAAGAGCTACTTTCTTGCTATTAGGTTGTCATTTCTGCTATGTCTTCTCTCTTCTCTCCCTACGAGTGAGCAGCAGCATCCTTCTGTAACGCACTGCCCTCTTTCCTGGATGGACTCACAACACTCTTCCCCAACGCCCATCCCATTCCAGTTGATGTTGGGATCCCCTGGAGGCCGAAGCTTCCTGTCACGTATCTGCAGCCGACTGACGCTATCTTTTGTTTTTCAGGATGTGATCCGTGCCATGAACGTCAACCCCAAGATCTCATTCCCTCCTGAAGTTGACTTCTGCCTCCTCACTGACTTCATCCAGGAGATTTGCTGCATTGCTTTTGCAATGCAGTCCTTAGAGCCACCCCTCGATATCGCATTCGGGGCAGATGGGGAAATCTTTAACGATTGCAAGTAAGAGACACAGGAGCACAGGTGCTGAAAGATGCTCACTGTCTCTGATCCCTAGGAAGATGAAGGGGAAAGAGCCTTGGGTAGAGAAATCAATAGCCACTCCCCTGCTACGAGTTTCTCTGTATCATCATCTGGACCCTCATCTTGGGCTTGTTCTTCATGGAACATATTAGCTTTGTGGAGCGCTAAGGAGATACCTGGAGCCTGGCTGGAGCACTATTTGTTAAGGAAAATTGTGTTCTGTGAATACAACACAGTTCTAAAATTTTATTTTATTTTTCTGTGTGTGCTATATAATGCATGTGCACATGTGTGCAGATGGATGCTCCTGTGGAAGTCAAAGGTTGACAGTCAGAGAGAACAGTTCTTATTGCATGATTTAAACCAGGTCTCTCAACATGTAGTGTGTACAGTCCAGGCATTTGCTAGAAATGCACACATCTGCACCATACTCCACTATTTTCTGTGGTGGTTCTAACTCAGGGCTCAGGAGGCTGAGGTTCACAAACACCAGGCACACTCATGCATGCTGATGTGTACAAAGGGAGAGTCTGGACTCTTAGAACCATTAGAGTCTTCCAAATTTCACATGGTGAACATTCCTCTAGTAAATTTGAGGCTGAAATAATCCGAAGCATTCATTGAGTTCTGGCAAGATCTTAGCTGTCACTCAAGATTACCAGCTATCCAGGAGGAAAGGCCAAGCTAGTGAAGAAGGCCAGCTCTGGCTGCAAGCTGCCTAGCTTGAAATCCTGGCTCCACTTGTTGGCTGTGTGATATTGGACATAGACCTTTATTTTTCTGTCCTTCGTTTTTCTTCTCTTTCAAGGCAGTGGGGTGGAGGATACTAATTCCTCTTCCCCAGGACTGTAGAGGGCTGGCTAAGACAACTCAGATGGAGCACTTAGGATGATGTCAGGCATTTAGTGAGTGCTTAGAAATGAACTCTGGGTCTTTGTCTAAGCCATAGCTCAGGGTAGGTAGCTGCCCAACATTCTTGCAACCATACATGTTTCTCTCATAACAGGAATGGACTCTCTGGTTGGTAGAACATATCATACTCCCTTGATAAGCTCTAGGTTCTTTCAAGTCTTTGTTCCCAGCCTATATCCACTCTGGGAGAACTGAATGTTTGAACATGGCCCTGAAGTTGAGTTCTTTTCTTTACAGAAACCCTTAACACTTTCTATCTTTCTTTCTTTCTTTCTTCTTTAGAATATGGGTATTATCACTCAGATACTCACTATTTTGGTTTGTGCAGTCTGTGTGTTTTGTAGACCACCGTTGGGTCTCTCCATCACATGCCTTTAACCAGAGGAAACCTACTGTGTTGTGTGCCTGATGGCTGAGCAGTTGAAATTAGAATTCCTAACTACAGTTGAATTTGATTCCATTGTTGTCTCTCTGTGTCTAAAGGTCCCCATATGCTGAGCCAACCAACCAGGGGTTAAAAATATCAGAGAAAAATCTGAATACATATGAGCTATTTTTCTTTGTCATTCCTTAGTACAGAATAATTGTCATGCTTATTTATATTGTATCAGGCATTGTAAGTAATCTAGGTGTGAGTTAAAGTATACAGGAGGAAGTCCACAGGTTTTAGAAAATGTAACAATATTATATATGTATGTATGTATGTATGTATGTATGTATGTATGTATGTATGTATGTACGTATGTGTGTATACATTATACACTTATTTATAAACAGTCTTACTATGTAGCTCAAACTAGCCTGGAGCTCATTACTTAGTTCAGATTGACTTTAAGCCTAGTCCTTCTGCCTCAGCCTCTTTAGTGTTAAAATTACATGTGTACCCCACACATCCAGCCTATGAGACCATTTTATGTAAGGCATGTAAACATCTGTGGGCCATGGAGTCTGTTGGGTCCTGAAGCAAAATCCCCCGTGGATACAAGGGGACAGTGTGCTTTAGGGAGTCACAGAACACACCAAAGCTTTGGTGCCCGACATCCTTTCTCGGGAAGCAACAACCGAAATCCCTTTCTTGGCCTCACGACACCATACTTTTTCATGTGAAATGGTCTGGAGACTCCTTGACAAGTTCTGATCCTTGGCGTGGGCACCACACTCTGAGTAGGTTTTCTATATTTTAACCAAATCACTGACAGATAGGTAGATCTGTGCCATCAGATGGGGGCGAGGGTTATTGAGATGACTCGGTGGTTAAGAGCACGGGCTGCTCTTCTAGTTTCAGGGGATCTGATCTCCCCAGGAACTGCAGGGACAGAGAGCCCAGACATCATGTATGCAACAAAATGTTCACACACATACAAAAATCGAGAGGTGTGTGGGTGTGTGGGGGGGTCATTGATCTGTTAACTATCCCTCGTTGGATACGACTGCCTAGTCACACTTCAATTTATCTATTTAAACATTTCTTCAGATTTCTTCTGTTTTGTCCTCAGAGATAGAGTGAGAAATATTGCCCAGCATGAGAAATAGAACATCCTGAGAACACATGCCATCTCTTGAACCAAGGAATGAGTATCTGATCACTGTCTAAATCTAGGCGTAGTCAAAAATGGACATTTCAGTTGGCTTTTCCCTAGTTATGTTACCGAACCCTTAACTTGCCGCTGGTGGCCATAGTTCAGTGTCAGCATGCACTCTGCTCTGGGTTTGGCCCCTAGTATGGAACACATCTTCTTACTATCTCTGGTCTCTTTGTGTTCCCACAGGTACCGCCGCAGCTATGACTCGGACTTTACTGCTCCCTTGGTCTTTTATCACGTGTGGCCTGCTCTCATGGAGAATGACTGTGTCATTATGAAGGGAGAAGCTGTCACCAAAAGAGGGGCTTTTGTACGGTGGCCTTGTATAGTGGCAGTTCATCCCGAGTGTTTGTTTCACAAGTTCGAGAACATTTATAAACCCAAAGATTCCATAAAAGAAGTCGATAGAGTTGTTTGATAAGACTTCATACAAAGGAGAAAGAGAAACAGCTGCTTGTTTTTGTACTGTCCCATAATCCTTTGTAATTCCTCTGGCAGTGACATCATTGCTGCTGTTGAAGATGGAGCTAACTGTGGCTCATTTAGCTCCTCCGCCTTAGAGATATATTGACATCGTTATTCTCCACTTGGGGGAAATTTTACATTTATTCTGTTTTTTTTTCTCCTTGGTATGATGTGTAGGGAAAGGAAGGAGGAAGAAAAATGGGACAGAGGAAGTGGGATGAAAGCCATTTGGCTTTGGAAGGGTGCTTCCTGTAGCTCTTACATACAGATGGTTTGAACATCTTGAAAATTTTAACAGCCTCCCAAATGGAGTCTGTGGTGGTGGTGGTGGTGGTGGTGGTGTGTGTGTGTTTATGTATGTGTGTGTGGTGTGTCTGTGAATGTGTGTGGTGTGTATTACTGTGTGTGAGTGTGTTTGTGTTTATATATGCCCATGAACACATGTGTGAGAGTGTGGGAGTGGGTTGGCGTGCTGAGATTCATGGTCACAAAACCTTGGCTATGCACGTGCCATGACATAGTATTTACCTCAGCCTTTCATAGACAGAGGCACCCCCTTTGCCCAGAACAAAGCCAGGGTGTTGGATCCTGTTCCTGTTTTCTGAGCTGGAGGAGAGGGAGTCGCTTTGAGGCTGCACATAATAGAGGATAGGGCAGTTTATTCAAAACAAACAAACTTAGGTTAAAATCCCACTGGAGTGAAAACTATCTCCATTAAAAATGTTTCATGCTTCAAAAGATGAACCTATCAAAACTGAATCTTGTCTATCTGACATGTGCTATACAATGAGTATTTTCATAAAACAGGATTCTTGTCCTTATACCTTATTCTTATAATTTGTCTTATTCTCAGTTAGAATTTTTTTTTTTACTAATGGAGTGCAGTTTGGAAGTGAGGGAGGGGACTCAGTGACACTTTTTACGCTCACGTCAGGTAGTTATTGTCTACTGACCTCTTCTCTTGTCAAGTGTGTCACCCACAAGACCATTTTATTGATTCACGGTTAAAAACAGCACATGAACTTGGTGTAGAGTCTTCTTCATACGGACTCAGTAGCTGGTCAACAAAAGCCTCTTACTGAGTTCAGTGAGATTTCTTTCTTCTGTAATATATATGACCTCAGTGTGGCATTGAGGTGGTAGAGATCTAGACTGAACGTACCAACCACTCGAGCCCAAAGCCAAACATGATTTCTAACAGCTTACTCAGAAAAACACTTAGCGAGCACCAGAATGGGGGCAGCCTTGAGCTCATTAGAATGGGATTTTACTGTAGCCGTTCTTGGCAAATATTGGGTGTTGCAGAAAAGAATAGGAACATTGTTCACACTGGTGGTGGTGGGGGAAGGACTGTCGAGTCATTAAAGCCTGCGGTAAGCCATGTCTGCTCTCACAGACTCGTGAGTCTCTCTCTGTCTCTTTCTCTTTCTTTCTTTTTTTGCAGTGGAGTTCCGTGCGACCAGTAATGCGGTGCCGTAGCAGGAGCTTAAGCCCCATTTGTCCTCGTAATCATTTTGGAATAAGCACGGTACATTCCTGCGTAGCCATTCCCGCAGAAAACCTTGTACGATGATACTTTCCTATGAAAGGGAATATTGCAAAACCATACGTAGAAAGGAAAACTGTTGCCTTGATATGACCTGTGTGATTTTATTATTTGTTTTTACACCATTATGGCTAAGAGGTTTAGCATTCTGGAAAGAAACAGAAGTGCTTGGGTTTTGGTTTGTTTTTTTCAACTTTCCTATTTTGTTATTTCAAGAAGTAATAGACTTTACTTATCTATGAATTTTATTCTTTTCATCCTTGAGCAGGGTGTTAGATATCAGTTCAACATGTGGACATGGGACATTGGAGTCACAGATCTGAACAGAGGTCCCTAGTTCCTTTAGAAATCCACACATGATTTTGGAGGAATTACATAAAGAGCCTAGACTGAAATATTTTCTAAAAGGCAGTTAAGATATTAATTTGTCCCCAGATTCAAAGTAGGAAAGATAAAATTAGTTTCTTTGTATATTAATCATTGGAAAGATTACTAATCTTCCATTTAAATTTGAAAGATAACGTAAAAATTATTTTTGAAAACTCACAATATTTGCATCCCTAAAAACATCACAGTGGCCTGTCACTGTTCATTAACTCGTCAAATGACATTCCAGCCAATGCCTGATAAATGTGGGGCTGGACCACGGTACCGATCTCCTATTCCTTCAAGTGTCCATTGTTATTTATATGTGTGTTGGGCCTCGTTCTCAAAGAGGGTCCTGACGCAGGTCAAGTTGAGAGATCCATGGGGTGAGGGTGTAGTATAGTCTACTATGCAAAGACCTGGGGGTGCTGAGAGAGCAGCTCACAGAATCTGGCATTTAGCTAGGTCTTTTAGGATGCACAGATGTCACAGAGGGAGAAAACCACACCAGATATGCTAGGGAAGAGGAAAAGCTACAAAACGGACACAGTCCTCTTGCTCTTGGGGATTTTTTACAAAATACAATCACACATATTCATGAATAAGTATGTATAGTAGGTTAAAAAAGGGCACATGCATTTAGTGACCTCATATGTAAAAGGGAGCCTTAAGAGCATCCTGATGGTATCTCTCCCCATCCCAAGAGGAGACTGTGTATCAGACGAGAGGGTGATTTACATATTAGAGTTAGCAAATGGTTCCCTAGGCCCTGGAGGCTTGAACTCTGGACTCTCAGTAAAAGTTTTATTCAAGGGGAGTGTCCCCTGCACTGAGTCCTGAGATATGTCTGCATGCCCTCCTCTGTTTCATCCTTTGCTCAGAGAGAACATAGCTTCAAGTAGAGATGAGTATATAAAATACATTCTCAAAGATGAAACGGAGCCAACTTTTCCTCTCTGACCAACTGTCTCTCTCTTCATAGCTAGGCACCTACAAGATGAAATGTAAACTGACCGGTCTGTCTTTCCAGCTTAAATAAGGCCTCAATTTCCATAGAACCCAGTCCATCTTGGACAGCATCTTTTTACCAAATATGTTTGAGAGGACAGGACAGGAAAGAGGCATATAGCTGATATCAGGCTTGAAGTCTCAGTGTGGTGTAGTTTTTGCTTAGTGATGGTGAGATTTGAAAATCATTTTTTTTTCTTGGCTGCCCAGAGCCTTCCTTAGTAGGACAGGACTTGGACACATGACAAAGTTTTATAAAAAAATCTTTGAGCTTAATGGCATAATTTTAGCTCTTATTAGTTAATTATGTTAAAAAGTTTCTCTTCTATTAAGCCATTGAAACTATCATAGTTTTAGTTCTTATTATGTTAAAAATTTCTCTTTAGCCATTGAACCCAACTTTCAACCAACAATATAATTTAAACCAAATTAGATATGCATTTACTTCACAAGCCTAGGAAGACTCAGGTTATTCATCCTCTGAGAGCAACCAATTGACGACTTGTAAGACTTAACCATGTCTGGGTAACCCACCCTCTGAGCTTGTATAATCTACATCTCTCGTTTACATTTCTAGGTATCTCGAAGTCGAAGCCCTTCTCCAATAAGATGTACATTCGCAAGTAAGTGGGACAATTAAGGCTGGGCAAGCTTTCTACTTTTTAAATATTCTCTGGCATATGCCACATTTTGGAGCAAAATGGTAATTCCAGGGGAATATCTTTCCTCTCCAATTCACACAGTTCATGTCCTCTCTGGGCACTCTCATTGATTGTGTTTGGTCTGGTGTCATGAGGTACAGAAAGAGCGACTTCCGTGGAGAGGTTTAACTGTGCTGACCCACAATGGGTTATTTCTTTTCAGTTAGGCAGATCTGAAGAATGCATAGAAGAATGCGTACCACAGTAACAAGCTGTCTGTTTTTCTCCCTAGGGTACTGAATCCACCAGCCACGTTCCTTTGCCACCGTTGGAACAGCCAGCTTCCTCCGAGCACCCACCCACCTGCCTTGTCTGCCTCCGACCTCGCTTAACATGAAATGAAAAGGCAATTCTGTGTGTCACTTGGCACAGAGCGTTCAGTGCCTTTGTAACTCTGGGTACATAGCAGTTCATCTTATTTTATAGGAGCAAATTCCATTAATTTCATAAAAACCCGATTATATAGGTATATAGGATCATATTAATTTGAATATCGTCCATAAAAGGTATGGACTTCCCTCCCGAAGTACCGGGGGCTCTTTCCTAGCAACTCTAGGAGCAAAACCAGAAGTTATTTTCCAGCTGAGACTCAAAGAAAGGACGAGAGGTTTTAGTTTACAGATAGGTTATTAACACTCCCATTGCTAATATCAGATTTGAACTTTCTGGAAAGCTTTTAGTTGGTGTTCCGATCCCCTCTTAAGGGTTCAAAGGCAGACATAGTTATTCCAGTACCACTTACTTAGGGCAAATGGAGACAATAATAAGATTAATTTAAAAGGATAGAACTAATTAGCTTGCTTCTCTCTTTGAGAAAGCTCGTAGGTTCTCTGTTTTATATTCTCTCTCTCTCTCTCTCTCTCTCTCTCTCTCTCTCTCTCTCTCAGTCAGTTCAGATTTGAAAGCTATGTCTTCAAGGGTCCGAGAACTAACACCCCCCCCCGTATTCCCCCCTTACATCTTTTCTTATAAGATATACAGTCAATTAGCAAACGTAATTAAGTAACATGCGGGCTTAATCAATTAACAAACTAAACGGCTCATAGATTGGCAACATACTCAGATCAATCAATGTGGAGCAATAAAGCATGCACTAGCACAGGGGCCATGGGCGAGTTTCCTGCAGAGCGCTACTGCAGCCAGGCGTCAGTTTGAGACTGGTGTTAATCGTGTGATGTTTATCTCCTAACCAGGAGTGTTTTAAAGCACATGTTAAGCATAAAGCTTACCTGAACCATCCCTCCACTTACATATCTAGTTATAATAGAAGACCTCCCACAAAAGCCCTCTGACTCGAGGACATGCATGCATTCAGGGCCCCCAAAGAGGGGTTTGGTTTACTGATTTTTTTTTTGCTCACATTTTTTATCAGATATTTTCTTCATTTACATTTCAAATGCTATCCCCTTTCCTAGTTTCCTCTTTAAAAATCCCCTATCCCCTCCCCCTTACCCCTGCTCTCTAACCTCCCCTCTCCTGCTTCCTGGCCCTGGTGTTCCCCTGTACATAGAATCTTCGCAAGACCAAGGGCCTCTCCTCCCATTGATGGCCGACCAGGCCATCCTCTGCTACATATGCAGTTAGAGACACGAGCTCTGTGGGTACTGGTTAGTTCATATTGTTTTTCCTCCTATAGAACTGGAGACCCCTTCAGCTCCTTGGGTACTTTCTCTAGCTCCTTCATTGGGAACCCTGTGATCCATCCAATAGATGACTGTGAGCATCCACTTCTGTATTTACCAGGCACTGGTATAGCCTCACAGGAGACAGTTACATGGTATGCACTCACTGATTAGTGGATATTAGCTCAGAAACTTAGAATACCCACGATACAATTTGCAAAACTCATGAAACTCAAGAAGAAGGAAGACCAAAGTGTGGATACTTCGTTCCTTCTTAGATTTACCGATTTTCCAATGGAGTTTATTTCTTCTCACTGCTTGACTGTGGTGTACTCCGGAGCACATAGTCAGGGTAGGAGCGGACCATTCCTCTCTCCAGATCACTAGGGTTTCTTATTTCCCTTCAGGCCGGCCTTACACACACACCACAGGCTTGCTAGTCTAAGGTCAGAGTGCAAACAGCACCTGATGCTTTTTGGGTGGAACAAACAAACGCAAAACCCAACCTCTCTAAGCTGGGGAGAGCATCTTCTCCTATGCTGGAGGGCAGGAGTAGAGAGCCTCCCTTATTCTCTGCTCCTTGAATCCTGTGTGTGTGTGTGTGTGTGTGTGTGTGTGTGTGTGTGTGTTTTGCCATGATTTTTTTGATGTTAAGCCATGTGCTGAAAGGAACGCTTTGTACCCTGGTAACCTTTGTTGCCCATTGGCCATTGTATCGGTGTGTAGCCTTGAGCAAGTTCCTTGACCTCTCTGAGCTCAGTTTCATTATAGAAAGAGCAGACTGGGTAAAAGCAAGCATCCTCTTAATTTTAACAGACTCATCGCTTCACATAGCAAAGCGTTTACTCTGGATATTTTGGAATATCGACTAAAGTTAGTGTAACCTATACGGCCATATGGATTTAACAGTGGACATAAGTATATTAACTGTAAGCAATTTTTAATAAAATTTTTAGTATAAAAGGGCAAGGACCATCCCTGAAGGTAAAATTAAGTGCTGGATCATCCACATGTGAAGTCACACGCTAGTGCTACACATTAGCACAGGAAGCATCATATCGCCCTTAGAGGTGACTTTCTGAGACACTGGGCTATTCTTGAAAACATTTCAAGTAAAGACCAGTATCACCCGACTTAGAGAGCTACAGCATTCCTGAACAACCGAGTGCATATTAAAACTGCAATAGCATCCCATACAGAAAAAAATAGTTATTTACTCCAAATCCCATGGGGCCACTTGCTATTTCCCAAGCATCTAATTTGAACTATAGATGCACAGGGAAAGCCAAACAATTAAAGTATCTTTTGGAAAGCATCCCTAAACCCAAAGAAGGCTGGCCTGTTCTCATGGCCCGTGGGTGTCTGGGTGTCTGAAGCTGGAAAGCTCTTGTTTTGTTCTCTGAGTCAACGTGAGTTTCTGTGTTATTATTTGGCATCTAATAAAATCACAATAGAGTTCTTTCCCCTAGATTCGGTGGTGCCCTCCATGTTCACACATTCAAGTAAATACTGACTGCATCCTGTGGCAGGCTGACCTGGGATAGGTTCAGCTCCATGGGGAAGTATGGCTGCTGGCTGTACTTTCTTATTCGCTGCCCCTCTCGCCTGTTCAGGATCCCTCCTTGGAACCTGCTTAACTTTTCATTACTTACTTTACTGCAGTGGCTCCCACAATAGATAGGACCGGGACGTCTGCGGCTTCTGTAAGGGACTTCTTTGTTCAGTTGTGCTCTATAGTCTTGTTCCAATGTCTTTTGCTTTAGAGCAAGGACCTTCTCACTTCTTCTGCTTCTATTGGCACACACTGCTGGCTCTGTGTTTCTTGCTTTGTTTACAGGGAATACATGCATTTCTCAGATTTTGCAGTATATGATAGGTAGAGAAAGGGTTGGTTTTCATGGAGTTTAATGTCCAGTCTAGCTGTATTCCTTGGTGACTTTCTTGTCATAAAGAACAGATATGGACACATAAAAACATGGAGCTGATGAAAGTCAGGCTTGTGGCAGGAGGATTGCCAAAAGTTTAAGGCCAGCCTGGGCTAGTTTGTTCTGGTCAGCCTGAGCTATATAGGATGGCCTTGTTTCAACAAGCAGAAAGCAAAACACACAGTAAGGCCCAGTAATATAGCAAGGAAAATGTTACCTGCCAATTGAAGGATTCAAAAATATTATCAGTCAAGGATCTCTCGATTAAACAAGATGGGGCAGCTGGGAGACAGCTCCTGTGTACATGTAAAGATCTGAGTTTGGATCCTAGCACTTGTAAGACTGAGCATGGCAGTTCATCCCATGTCTCACTCCAGTGCTGGGAGGTTAGAGACAGGCCCACAACAGAAGCTTCTGGTCAGCCTGCCTAAGATAAACAGGTGAGCTCAGGTCAGCGGGGGTCGGGGGTGTGTCTCAAAAATAAGGTGGAGACAGATTGAGGAAGACATCCAGCCTCCACATTCAACTCATAGATACATGCACCCACATCCACATGCACACATCACACATCACACACACACACACACACACACACACACACAGAGTGGGGGTGGAGTGCTACGAAAGGGAAGGGTAGAATAGTATGGTCAAATATACCAGAGAATAGAACTCTATGCTAGAATCCTGACATTGCTAAGGAAGCCAGTCTAAGAAGGAAGACGAAGCTCAAAGGACACGCCTTGAACACGCCCCATTAGCTCAGCTGGGTGCTCCACCATTGGATGTTTAAGTTGCAGTAGGGCATTTGCTGACCGTTCTAATTTGTCTCTAGGCATGTCATACATCCATGCCATAGTGGGCAGAGTGATACTGAGATCACTCTGTAGGGCTGTAGAGTTGGTGGAAGATTTCTTAGTGGTATTGCTTTGACTCGTTTCATACATATAATTAAGGGTAGAGATGTTACAGAATCTTAAAGAATCTAGCATTTACAAAGTGCATTAGGTCATGGAACTACAAGCCCAGGAACCACATGAAAAAAAAAAAGATATTTAGAATGGCAGTTTAGCCTTAATCCACAAATGAGCAGAGGCCTTGAGAGTAAGATGGGAACCAGCTTTCCCATTTCAAATAAACTGTGAGTGGACAACTTCACATTTGAAAAGCTTCCCAGCAGGGGTTAGCACAACCAGACTTCCACATTGTCACCCACGATTCACTATCAAAGCTGGGCATCTGTTTCCTTCTACTGGGTGGCTGACAAGTGTGTATATTGCAGATTTAATTACAAATTGACTTATAGTGCTTTCAGAATTTTAGTAATGAAACGATGTGTTAAAACGTGCTGTAAAATGATCTAGAAAGGCGACCCAGTCATTGGACAATTGTCGAAGTACCTCGGTTGTCACACGATAAATCAGGTCCTTTAGTAACTCATTTCTTTTGTTGGAACATTGGGACCAAGGCATTTTATTCCCGTGATACTTCTGTCTCTTTAGATCAGGGAACAAGTTGTAGATTTTTGCCATAGACCAGTAGATGTCAGCATTGGTCCTGTCCTGTGGGTCATGAGTGTGAGGCAGGATGGAGCAAGTTCCCTTCATTATCATTCGAGAGGCTTTTGCTGTTGACACAGCATAGTGCACAACTTTCAGTTGTTGGAGATTCTGACAGAGCTAAGGGGTTGTGCATACTGAAGGGTGATGCTTGGGGGAAATTTGACTCCCACTGTGGGGCTCTGTGTGGTAGTGTCCTTAGGCCGGGCATGATTCAGTCCTGGTGGCTGCAGAAGAGACATATAAACACATATATTCAGCATTTTCTGCTGTGTGGAGCTCTGTGCTGTCTGTAGACTCTGTTAGCATCACTCTGTGTCCCAGCTATCCAGGACTTTAAGCTATAATAAAGCTTTTTTTTTTTTTGTAGTATAAATAATCTGCCTCTAGTATTTTATTACAGAAGTAAAGGATGTACAACCGGGTACCCAATAAAAGTTCCAAACTGGGAATCTCTTGTGTGTTTTATACATGCTTATCTTTGTTTTCTAAGATACAATATTACATAATATTGTATATTGTATTTGTATTATAAGATAAAATTGCCTCCATTTCCAATGCTGATACCAGAATGTATCCAGTGTGTATGTCTTTCTTTAAATCCCTTACCTTATATCTTTACATCTTCATTTCTAATTTCCTCTTGCTTCTCTTTGAATTTCTCCCTTTTCCTGGTTTCAGTTGTTCTCATCTCTTTGGCACCCATGCATTCCCTTACATATAAGCATCTAACCTCTAAGCGAAGTATGAGTGGATATGAAGACAGCAAATGACATTTCACATGAAGATTCACATATGCCCTGATTCATACAATGCATTCATTTTACTGAACTTTCAAATGATTTTGACTTTAAATAGTTAGGCTGTTAAAAACAATTAAAAAATAAATTAGATGTACAATAAATCTGAACTATGGTAAATCTTAGCTCAGTGAACTCAATGAGAATATTAGCTAGTATTTCCCAAATTGTTGACAAAAATACTTGGTATGCACATCAAAGATGCATCTGTGGGTTTCCTGTCAAGCCTAGTAATAGTCTCTGGGGCATTTGCATCAGCACAGAAAGGCAGGTTTGGAAATATTGGCCAAAGATCGGGCTTCATTAACCCTTGAACAGGATACCTGAGGCCTAATGCAATCCCTGGAACTTTCCCAACTGTGAATGCTGTGTGACCTACAGACTGCATGTGCTCAACTACTTGTTTCCATCCAGAAATATGCAAGCCATTGAAAATTGAGCATATTTAATCCTTATCTGCATGTGTACCTAGAACACATGGCAAGTCATTGGCCACACATCTAGATTGTCGATAAAAGAGGCTGGGGGAGAATGCTCATTTTATTTCCCATATATATGTCAATATTTTCTTGTCCTTAGTGTTGGATACATTTTGTTGTTGTTGAGAAAACTATACTTCTTTACTCCCTTACATCGCAGAGATCTGGGCTCAGCATGTGTGATTGAAAGCTGGGGTCATAGCTAGGATCGTGACTCCCCACGAGTACAGCTGGATAGTCGCCGTCACAGGCCAAGGGGAGTGAGGAGTTCCTGGATGACCTAGGCTTATTCCTCCATTGTCTCTAGAGGAAAATCCCAAAGGAGAGAAGGTGACATCAGACCCCCACGGGTGGCCCGCCATGACTGGAATTCCCACAGACACGCCATCGAACAGTTTGGACTTCTACTTTGAAAAAATATCAGTGATCCCAGAACTGCCAGAAATATACTTGCTTTGTTCCCCAATGAACAATGCAGCCCCCATCTTCACTTCTTTCAAAGCCCAATATAATTTGCCACCATCAAAGCAAAGTTAGATTCTAAAGAAAGAGTCACGTGTAACCCTCATTTGAGTGAGACAACTTTTGAGAGGCTTGGCTGGGTTACTAATTCTCTAAACAATGTTAGCTAGAAACAACAGCTCTTTTCAATGTTTGAATTCAACCTTTCTCTATTGACTATCGGGTGGTGAGAATGTAACAGGGATGGCATTGGATTTATCAAAGTCATAATACTTCCTGGTGTGACCTCCCCTTCCCTAAGTAGCTGCCACCACAGTTGGAAGAAGTCCAAGCAAGCAGCATTTCCCAGGGAAACTCAGGCCTGGGACCCAGAAGTTCCCTGGGAAATGTCTGAGAGAAGGCACTAGATGGCAATATTGCTTAGGAAATGAGACGAGCACACTTGCTGTTGGTAATGGTTCAAAAATAAAAAATATTAGTCCTCAGATAGTATCTACAACGTCATTCCTAGCTTAACTGGTCACTGTAAACTTGGAAAACATCTTGCATTGATAATGAATGGTCGGGATAAAAATATAGAGTGTCAGAAAATCTAAACAACTATGTCATAGCACCCCATAAAGGATGTATATGCTTATATGCTTTATCCTCTTAAGGCTCAAGAAGCAATTTCTTAAGCACAGGAGGTGAAGGTGGGAGTAATTCTTGTTTGGCTATCTATCTATCTATCTATCTATCTATCTATCTATCTATCTATCTATCTATCTATCTCATCTAGCATCTATCAATCATTTATCTATTATCTATCATTTATTAGTTTATCATTGGTCAATAGTCTATCATCTATTCATTAATCATATCTATCTATCCATCTATCAACCATGCCTGTCTATCAGTCTGTCAGTCTGTCTGTCTAATTGTTTATCTATCTGTCTATCTATCTATCTATCTATCTATCTATCTATCTATCTATCTACCTATCAACCTATCATCTATCTACTATCAATCATCTATCATTTATTATCTATTTTTCTATCATCTATCTATTATCTATTTGTCTATTATCTGTCATCATCTATCTATCTATCTATCTATCTATCTATCTATCTATCTATCTATCTTGGTATTTTAAAATTTCAATCTAACACCACCAACCTGGAGTTCTTACTGAGATGAATGCAATGAATGGCTTGGGATGTCAGCTTTTTCTCTTCTTGTCTGGCAGAGAACTTGGGCTGCATTCTCAGCGTTCACACCATGACCACCTTAACACCAGTTGCAGAGGATCTGATGCTCTCTTCTGTTCTCTAAAGGCATCTGCACATACATGGTGCACACACGCTCAGGAAGGCACATATACACACAAATAGATGTAGAGCTGGCTTACAGCAGCTATGGTTTTCTGCAAAAATATGCACAAGAGCAAGCCAGGCCACATCTAGCATTGATAGGGAGGGCTCATAGAGTTATCGACAGTTGACAGCTTCTAGTGGAGGGAAAATCCTTTTATTTTCAGGGGTGTGGCTCTGGTAGACTGATCACAATCCAGCGGATTGGCCCCATCACCGAGTTTATAAAGATATGAGCAACACAAACTATATTTGGTGGATTGTTTAAGAGGAAACAGGATATGACCTTGGGACAGAGTGTGGAGAAAATTGGGACTAGATCTGGAAGGAGTTAGGTGGATGAGCTAGGGTAAATATAATCAAAACACGTTGTTTGCTTGTACAAATTCTCAAAGTATTAATAAAAATATCTTCAAAAAAGAAGTCTTACTGCAATGGAGAAAGCAAAATGGTCCTCACCCGTCTGCTTAGGGACGCAGCTGATCTATACTGGGAATGAAGGTTCTTGCTGAGAAGAACCTACAACCAAACCATCAGAGCTGTAGTAACATTATTGCTTGAGACAGGCCATTCTGAGAACAGTGTACCCTGGAACTACGCAGCACCCAATGGCCTGCAGTGAATCTGGACAAGAGGAGGAGGCTTCAAGATTGATTTAAATGACATCTTTAAAGTTCTTGGTAAGCCTCATCTAAGAAGAGAACATGTGTGCTCCCCTCCCCCAGTTAGCCAAATTCTTCAATAGGATTCATTCTCACTCCTCCCTCTCCCCTCCCTCTCCCCTCCCTCTCCCCTTTCTCCCTCCCTCCCTCTCTCTCTTTTTCTCCCTCCCCCTCCCTACCTCCCTCTCTTTCTCCCTCCCTTCCTCTTCCTCCTCTCCTCCTACTTTCTTCTCTTCTGTCTCTCTCTCTTTTGGCTTCTTTAGGAAAAGTGTAAGGGATTAGCATTTGACTTCAAATGAGGTAATTCAAGCTCTTGCTTTAAATGCCAATAGCTCAGTATTAATGATGTTTTAACGCAGAATCAAGAAACAAGGGAATATGATGAGCTGTGGCAGTAGTTTAGGGGATTGTGGGAATGCATTTTCCATCCTCTGAATTATCAGGTTGTCTCCAAACGAGCTCAACTTGGCTGGTAGATACCTATTATGATTTGTGTCTGTTCATTAAATCCTGCTAGAAACAAAATTCAACCTAAGAAGTGAATTTTTTTTCTCATTCCAGATGAAATAACATGTATCTGTAACTTGTCTCTGTTGTGAAACCAAAGTGTGTGTGTGTGTGTGTGTGTGTGTGTGTGTGTGTGTGTGTGTGTGTGACTAGATCAGTTCCTGTACAGCTGTGGGTAGGCATGGATCCTGCCAGCCCACTACCACCTTGTTCCTGGAGGTGATTCAGGTCCTACCCTGATCATGGAGGTGAACTGTCAGTCTGACATTGCTGGCTGCTCTAAAAATAGTGTGCTTAATCTTTCAAGGGAGCAGTGAGTCAAACTGAAGGAATTCAGCAGCCAGAGGCTCTTTTTTGAGTAAAATATCTTCACTCACATTGAAAGAGAACATCTTGTATTGGAAAGACCGAAAGACAGATACTGACAGATAGTGGAGCCTGGCTAACTGCTGGACTAGCTCTACTGTACATTCTTTGGCTGAGTGTCCTGAAATGTGTATCCTTTTGACTATGTTGAAGAGATGCCTTAAGCAAAATTAACCCAACACTAGCACTCTACAGTCTGAGATTTTGTTTGGAGAGGTCCCACTAAGCCACCTCTCTGTTAAGATCCCCTTTCCCAGAGAATTAAATGCATTTAAATATAGCCATTAATTTCTAAATATGCCAATGTTGGCAGTAAAGCTGTGAGAAACAAAGAAGCCTTCCTTTTTCCTTTCCACAAACGTAGATTCATGCATAATACCAACTACTGAACCCTCAGCAAGCTTCTGTTTTGATTTTTAATGTTTGAAAATAGAGGCACTGGAGAGAGGGCTTAGCAATTAGGAGCACTGGCTGACCTTGCAAAGGATCTGGGTTCTATTCCCAGCATCCACGAGGTGGCCTACAACCGCCTTTAATTCCTCTTCCAGGGGGTCTGACGATTTCTTCTGGCTTCTATAGATACCAGGCATCCACTTGGTATACTTACACATAGATAAAAAAAAAAAAAGATAGAAGTAGTTTAGTAATTTTAGGGCAGGGTAAACATTAGAATTTTGTTGTATTCCCTCAAGCTCTTGGACAGAAAAACAAACCAGCCTGACTTATATAAACCAATTTCTGTTTTCTTCTCTGTCTGTCTGTCTGTCTCTCCCTGTCCCCTCTCTCTACTCTCCCACTTTGCTCTCTCCCTCTCTTTCTTTCCTTCTCTCTCCCTTCCTCTCCTTCCTTCCTTCCTCCCCCCCTCTCTCCCTCTCCCTCTCTCTCTCTCTCTCTCTCTCTCTCTCTCTCTCTCTCTCTCTCTTTCTTTCTTTCTTTCTTTCTTTCTTCCTTTCTTTCTTTCAATATAGAGGCTAAGTGACCCTGGGCACTGGCTGACTTGGAACTCATTATGTAAACTAGGCTGGCCTTAAACTCACAGATATCCACCTGTCTCTGCCTCCCAAGTGTATGATAAAGGCATATGACTGATGTGTGTGTGTCTGCACCTTAGGTTTTTTCCCGAAGTCTTTACACAAGAAATACATTCATGGGAACAGGGCATGACTCCATTCTGTCTGCTGAGCCCTTTATAACAAGCTGTCCACTTGTGCTCTCCTCACACCCTCTGTGGCTTTTCTCCAAGATCCCCCATAGGTGAGAGGCCCATTTCTTATTGTCAGAAACTCCAAACAATTGCCTTGAGTCTTGTGTTTTCTTTGTCCCCTTTAAATGTGCATGTGTAGACACAGTCAGCAGACACCAGGGTCAGCGATCTTGTTCCATTTTGTTCCCAGTGTCCCACAGTCTTGCCTGGAGTGTCAGCTTCAGCCCCAGGGCTCTGCCTGACTATAGACCTTTGAACTTTGATGTCCCAGAGCCCAGAGGGAGGCACAGCAAACATGGAGGGAGGACCAGGGATAGTGTGATGTTAAACAGAACACTCTCTGAGCTTTTTTGAGGGAAGCCAGCTGGGTATGACTTCATCACTTTCCCTCATTCAGAGCTTTAAGAACAGCAGACTGCCTGAGCTCCCCAGAGAATGTGGGCTTCCCAGTAACTTGAGATAGTAGGGTGCGCTAAGAATAAGGTATTGCCTGTTTCCAGGGATGGCCCCCTCCTGACTTAGACCAGCACTTCTCAGGACCAGCCTAAGCAAGATGGGAGTTGGTCCTTTCTTTCTTGAGTATGCAAGCTCACTGCCCACCTCAGACTCTGGTATGACACAAGCTGGAGACTGCTTTAGATGGTTTTGCCTTGAATGTGTGAGGTATCCTAATATAGAAGCTTGTGTGTCCAAAAGGGAAAGTTCAGAGTCTGGTCAACCATGATTCTTGAAGCCACCCATGCCTTCCAGAGTAGCTTTCGAGTGGAGTGGATGCCAACTTCAGACATGGGGTGCCATGATCCCTTCCAGCTGTAAACTGTCAGGTCAGAAGCTTCAGACACGGCGGCATGCCAATATCCCTTCGAGAGGATGACAAATCCCAGGATGTCAGAGATTTAGTGGCATTTTGTTCGCAGGCAATCCTGCACACAGGTTGGTAGGTTTCTGTTTTTAGGGTCTTTCTACATCTCAGCTGGGTGAGAGATTTCACTCCGAGACCCAGAATCTCCAGTTTCAAGAGCTTCTATTGTTGTTTCCTAGGTCATGTCCTTGAATGAGGAGTGGCCTCATCCATAGGACCATGACTCCATTTGTGTAGGGGCTGAGAGGTACTAAGGGCTCTGGTAGATATAGTGAACCAAGAGGAAAGAGACAGAAGATCAACATTAACCTACATTGACTCCCTTTAGGGCATCATCTTGCAGATACATACTGTCAATTGGAGTTCTTTTTAGTGTTTTTAATTTTGCCTCTCTTTTGGTGTTTTCCTCTAGCCGGGAAGACTCTTTTGACTTTAATAAGGTTTCCTACTAGCAGGTGGGAGTTCCTCCCCTTGTGTGCTGAAAGGCAGAGAGCAAAAGCAAAGGCTTACAGAGGAGTCTGTAGGAGGGATATATTTGAAGTGGGGAGGAAAGAACTGTGAGAAACAGGTGCATGTTGTAGCTTTGTGATACTAGAACGCCAGGGGTTAGGCACCTAATAAAGAAGTCTGTTTATTTACAATTCTGATAGCTAAGCAAGCGTACAGGCATCTAGTAGACTTTGGTGAGGGACTTACGGTGGATTGCCTCACATTGACAAGAGAGCATGTGACAGTGGTGGATGGCATATTCCAGAAAGGGACTCAAGGGGATATACATTTTCACAAAAAATACTCTCAGTCTCCCAAGACCTGTTTGACTCCTGTAAGACAACACTAAGCCACTCATGATGATGCAAGCTGTTATGAGCAAATGTCTTCCCCTGGGTCCTGATATTAGAGCTTCTACTACCTCACTGCCACTGTGCTTCAGGCCAATCTCTGGTACACGGGTCACTGGGGGGCACACTTCAACCATATCTAAACTACGTCAGTGGAGAAGAGTGGCAGACACTGGTAGAACCAAAGGCGCGAACACTGGCCTCTGCCTCTGAGACAGCAGCCGATCTGCCCACTTTCTCTGGTCTCATACTCCACCCCTAGCTCCTGGAGCCACGCACAACTCAGTTATCGAACAGGAACCAACCCTTTGCTCTTTGGGTACCGGGATCAGATGCTTTGATCTTTGGGCTCCTTCTCAGACCTTGGATTTAAGGCAGATGCCTGGCTCTGCCCACGGCTCCTTTGTGAATTCAAGGACATTGAATTCCCAGAAACTTACTGCGGTGGTTTGAATGAGAATGGCCCCTACAGACTCCTGTATTTGAATACGTGGTCTCCAACTGTTAGGACGGCTTGGGAGGGATTATGATTAGGAGGTGTGGCCTTGTTGGAGTGGGTGTGTCATTGGGAGTAGGCTTTGGGGATCAAAAAGCCCCTGCCATTCCTAGTTCTTTCTTCCTCTCTCTCTCTCTCTCCCTCCTCCCTTCATCCCCATGTCTCTGAGTCACCACATTTTTCTGGCTTGCCATTCCTGACCACGGACCATCGTGGGCACTCTAGGAACCCCATAATTTTAACCTTAGGTCAGCACCTCGTCTTACTGATGGAAGAACAGGTAGAGAGTGCAGAATGTGAGCACAACAGGTTTTCCTAACAGATGCACTGGAACAATTTTTTGAATGGTAATGAGAATTGTGCATAAGGACTTTGTTTTGTTTTGTCTTAATGGAGAGAGAGCAGACTCTTTGAAAGCAGCCTTAAAGTTGCCAGACAGTATTACAGTATCTTGGCTGTTTCTCCACAAAGAAATGATAAGTATTTGAAGCAATAAATATGTTTATTTGTTAGAGTTGATCATTATACAATGTATTTGTATTAAAACATCACATTGTACTCATAAAACTGGATAATTGTCAGGTTGATTAAAACGAAAACAAACAGGAACTGGAGAGATGGCTCAGCAGTTAGGAGTGCTTGTCACTCTTTTTTTTTTAATTTTTTATTTTTTAATTTTTTAAAATTTTTTATTAGGTATTTAGCTCATTTACATTTCCAATGCTATACCAAAAGTCCCCCATACCCACCCACCCCCACTCCCCTACCCACCCACTCCCCCTTTTTGGCCCTGGCGTTCCCCTGTACTGGGGCATATAAAGTTTGCGTGTCCAATGGGCCTCTCTTTCCAGTGATGGCCGACTAGGCCATCTTTTGATACATATGCAGCTAGAGTCAAGAGCTCCAGGGTACTAGTTAGTTCATAATGTTGTTCCACCTATAGGGTTGCAGATCCCTTTAGCTCCTTGGGTACTTTCTCTAGCTCCTCCATTGGGAGCCCTGTGATCCATCCATTAGCTGACTGTGAGCATCCACTTCTGTGTTTGCTAGGCCCCGACATAGTCTCACAAGAGACAGCTACATCTGGGTCCTTTCGATAAAATCTTGCTAGTGTATGCAATGGTGTCAGCGTTTGGATGCTGATTATGGGGTGGATCCCTGGATATGGCAGTCTCTACATGGTCCATCCTTTCATCTCAGCTCCAAACTTTGTCTCTGTAACTCCTTCCAAGGGTGTTTTGTTGCTTGTCACTCTTGTTGAGATTGGCGTTTGGTTCCCAGCCCTCACATGTGGGGCTCAGAACTAAGTGTAACTTCAGCTCCTGGGGAATCTAACACCTTCTTTTGATCTCTGTAGGTAGCTCTATGTGCATAAACACAGATGCATGTGTGTGTGCACACACACACTCGAATGCATACATGCACATGCACACATACAAGCAAAAAATAATAATGTATATTTTAAAATAAAGCAAACATTCCCCTCAGCCAACCATGCCAGGAGCATCTCGCTGTATCCTATCACCATTTTGAAATACTTTGCAAGGTTATAAGATAGGAAGAAAACCTCAGAACTATGAGGTAAGCAGTTTCTGCTTTTGTTTTTGCCATGAAGAACTCACAAGCACCACGTACCAAAAAAATCAATGCACCACCTCTTTTTTTCTGCAATGAGACTATTTTTGCAGAATCCCCATCCTGCATGAGCCAAATAACTGGCATAATTTCTGATTTGTTCTGGCCTGGGGCCCTGATAATAGGCAGTAAGACTCCATTTCTTCCTGCACAGGCAGTTTTGACATCAAATGGGAGTATTTCCAATCACAAATACTTTGTCTAGTCCAATGGAAGTCAAACACTGAAGGCTTTCCACTCTGCTAATATAAGTCTAGCAAAATAGGAATAGACACAGCACCCTGCCCCCACCTTCATTTTCCTATTAAAATAGATTACAGCAGACTCTGAATAGTATTCATACTTTAATACTTTGTTTGGTAAATCCTTTGCCTAGCTGCTCTCATTTTTAATAATTAAAAATTTAATTAACTTGAATATATGAGCATAGGCAGGGCACAAGCTTGCGTTTTATGTGGAGCCTAACTTGAAGAACTCATGGGCAGCTCATGGACTCCCCCCTCCCCCCAATGAACCTGCAGGGGCTTGTTATCCAGTCTCCACCTCTAAGACTGCCATGTGCTCTCACCACAACTTTAATCAAGACCAGACTTAGCCTTATGTGAAATAAGATCTGAAGGCTTTGAGAAGTCACCCTAATGAAACTGGAGCAGCTGGAGCCCACAGGCTAAGAGGAGTGGGTTTAGAAACCGTTATTTCAAGTCTAGATTTCTAGTCCACCTTAAAGAGAACACAGCTCATATCTTAGAACCTTGGAAACACGGTCTAACCTTGGGGGCTTCCTGTGAACCTGAACTTGGCTTGTAACTCATTTGGGAAATGACAAATGCTGTTTTGGATGATAATGTGGCTGGGTCAGCAACCATTTGGCTTCAATAAGGGTTTGAATATGGGTTTCCAGTAAATAGCAAGAAAGAACAATGAACATTGTCATCGGTCAGGTTGGTATGTGTCTTTTCAAGAGTTGATTCTAGTTGAATCACATCACTGCAGCCACAGGGAAGCTTTGTGGGATGGGGGAAACAGCCAAGGAAGTATTCTTGGCATGAAATGGCACAGGGAATTGGGTCTGAAGCTTTAGCAGGGCATCATGGATGTTTGTGGAGAAGACTGGGTCACAGAGGCAGACAGGCTTGGCCTGATGATGATTTAGTCTTTGGAGGAGTGGGGGTGAAAGTGTCCCTAGAGAGCAGCACCTATTGTCTGCCACAGGCTGGCTTTGCAATCCTTGGTGGAAGCATGTGGACCTGTAACATTCACTTGCTTTGTGCACAGGGGACTGGCTAAAGACATTAAATCCTTCCTTCTAGTCTTGTCACTTCCTATGTTATGACTCAGAAGACCCCTTCATTTATGGTCTGTACAATGGGGATAGAAAGGTCAACTAGATGCACCTTACGTGAAGCACCAAGAGAACTGTTACAGAAGTAAGCAGGATGTGTGGACTCTTTTGTTTATTAGAATTTCGAGTTCTGGAAAATCCACAAATGACTTCTCTCTGATTAGAGAGAATAAAGAAATTAGATGAATAAAGAAAGTATCTCTACTGACATAGAACTGATGAATGTGCTTCCAGGGACTTGTCAATCCTACTAGTGGGGAGTGGATTGACCCTAATGCAGTTTACACCCATGGGTTAAACTTACATTTGATCCAGTGTCTGAGAGAATAATTTCCTAGTATTTTACATCCTTCTTCTCTCAACTCTTCTTCAAAATGGTTCTGAAGTGAGTATATACTGGGCATTATGAGTCTGTGTATCTATCATTTAGGGTGCATAAGTCATGTTTCTGAAGTGTCTCTTTAGGGGTTCTGCTGGCATCTTGGTTGATGTTTTGGTGTTATTAATGTGTGATTAGCCTTTCTTGACACATGAAATATTATTTTCACTTTTTTGCTACATATGGTGTGTTTGTTTGTTAGCTCTCTGCCTCTGTAACCAAATACCTGAGGTAATTAACTTACAGAGAACAAAGGTTTATTTTGGCTCATCTTTTGGAGGTTCCATCTCAAGAAGGGACAGACTCATGGTTTGAGTCTCAGGTTGAGTGCTGGGTGGCAATGGGGAGGAGAATGTGGCAGAATGAACTACTCATGCCATGGTCAGGAAACCAACTAACCAACCAAATCAACCAACCCAACCCAACCAACCAACCAACCAACCAACCCAACCAACCAACCAACCAACACAACCAACTAACCAACCAACCAACCAATCAACCAACCCAACCCAACCAACAAACCAACCAACCAACCAAACCAACCAACCAACCAAATCAACCAACCAACAAACTAAACCAACAACCAACCAACTAACCAACCAACTAACCAACCAACCAAACAAACAACACAACCAACTAGCCAACCAACCAACCAACCAACCAACCAAACCAAACAACCAAACAACCAAACAAACCAAACAACCAACGAAACAAACCAAACAACCAACCTATCAACCAACCAATCAAACCAACCAAACAACCAATCAAACCAACCAAACAACCAACCAAATCACCACCAACAACAAGAACAACAACAACAACAACAAATCAAAGAGAAGAACAAAGGAAGTGGCTGAGGTCAATAGTCTACTTTGAAGGCACCCTCCAAAGACCTAACAACCTTCAACAAATTCCTCTTCCTAAAGTCACACAGCACTTCCTTACAGTACCATCTGTTGGATGAAACCTTCGACACATGGACTTTCGATAGATTTTCAACATCCAAACTATGGATGGAATACACTGGAGAGTGTCTTTTTAAAGATAGTTTTAAAGTTCAATATTTGATAATAGAAAATTCAACTTTACTAGAGATAATGTGCTCAAAAGCATTTTTACAATGACACAAACTATAATCTTGTCGAAATTGATAGTCTAAAATGTGGGGTGGGGGGTGATTAGGTCTTTGCTGAGAATTTAAAACTTTAATTTTGTTTTTCTGCAGCAGGGTCACATGTAGCACAGGCTGGCTTGAACTCAGTATGTACCTTAGAACTACTGATCCTCCTACCTGCTCCCCAGTGTTGGAACTGTAGGCTCATGCAATCATGCTCTGTCCCATGTGGGGATCAAATCCAGGTCCTCATGCATGCTAAACAAGCACCTTACCCGCTTCGAGACTTCCTTAATACATCCTTATACATTTTAGATAAAAAGTATCTGGTACTAATTGAATAACATCAATAAAATGGAAGATGGGAAAAGTGCTAGCAGAAAAGGAATCAGGAGCCACAGGTCATGGCAAGAGCAGGTTGCCTTCCGTTCTGCTTTTCTCGAATTTGTCCTGATGGCAAGTCTATGTTGGAGTCTTCTTTGCTGTGGCTGCAGCCTGATGTCTGTGCTCTGACTAGGGATCCGTACCAGAACTGGGAGAAGGATTTCTAACAAAGGTTCAGTAAAAGGGACAGATAAGCCTTTCCCTTCCCCTCCTTCCTCCTCCGTCTTGGCTGAATTTCCAGCAGCCTTCAGGAAGAAGTGACCCCATTAAAGATGCAAGCCACAGCTGAGGATAGAGCAGGACTATAGAAGATGTAGGTACTTCCTGGAATCATGACATCATCCCTGGAAGGCTGATCAATCTTCAGGTCTCTTTGATATGAATTCTTATGTCATTAATCCATTTTTTTCCCATATCTTAGACTACTCAAAGTTGAACAAAGTTCCTAACTCCCATAATGGCTTAATAATATTTGACATTATGAATTATGAAAATTCATCAATACCAGTATCATGCTGATTAAAAATATGTAAGAAGTATTCCTTAGCGGCAAGAGCTTGAGATTCAAATGTCCTCTACTCTGATGATGTATGTACAGACAGAGGATTCCTGGTCTTCATCCTCATCTAGAAGGCACAAGTGGATTTTGTCTCTGATATAACTACCATGCAAATCTTGAATTACAAGTTTTTCTAATTGCAAAAGCAGCTGGGAAAATATACACCCACCATGGCCCACATTCACTCGGTCTGTTCATCCTGTCCTCATCCAGGGTCAAATATGTGGTTTGTTTGCAATTGCCTGGGACAGGTTGAAAGGAGCCAGCTGGGAGATTTCAGTCGAAATTTCTTGATTGAACCCAAGGGTTATGTAACTCGGATGTCACCCGGGGTCTCCTGAACTCTTAGGATGGAGATGGGAGCAGCTGTACCAAACATCAAATAAAGACCAGCACTTCTTCAGATGAAGAAGTTCACTCTCTCCTCTGCCTGTGGTAGCACTTTGGTCAAGGGCTTCTGTTGGTCCTCTCAAGGAGTTTTGTCTCACTGCGCTGTAAAACCATCAGCACAGAATTTAATATTAAATCATTTTATTCATCAGGGTTGCTCAGACACAAAGCTTTCTCAAGTGTCTCATCTGCTCTGTCATATTACGGCATGCCCGGGCTTCTTGTCTTTTTTTTTTT